>NW_019417913.1:13987-30897 GCF_000390285.2 Anoplophora glabripennis
CGATGCAAAGTAGAGCAAAAAATTGTCGGTCTTTTATCAAAAGAAAATCGTTTCATCATTTTTAGGAGGCGTAAGATGAACCATTTCAAATTTAAAATGAAATGGAATGTAAAATCTGAAATACCGCTGCATACGCACTGTGTTCTGGTAGTAGCTGTAGTCGCCCAGGTGCATCGAGTGTACGAACTGGTCGGTTATACGTCAAATACTAACCTGGCGAGCTTTGCCGTCAATTAGAGAGCGCCTCCAAAAAACAAGTAAACAACAGTGGCGCGTACAGAAGTAAAATGTAGTACATATGTGGAATTTAGAAAACAAATTGGATTTATAATAAATTACATTTAAAATAAATAGTTTATGAGAATAAAGGAATTTTTGTAGGAACAAGAGTGCCAGACGTGAACTGATCCCCTCGTCCCTTCATAATGTGTAAAGAAATTATTCAATTTCTAAAACCCTTAAAAGCGTACTGCATTGGATCCCTTGACAGGCAATGATTTATTACTTTGCATCGAATATGATCCTACTATAGTGTCCCATTTCACAGGCACCTACTACCGACATTTCAAATTTCACAAAAACATCATGCAAAGCTGCAACGTACTAAAATTGAACTGAAGCAATTTAGGTGCACTATACATTTTTTTTAATTATATGTTTCTTTTTTGCTTTTACTCGAAAAAGAAAGATGTTAAATTTAGTTTTTATTTATTTTTTTACAGTAAATTTCGCACATACTTAGATATGTTTTTCGGCACTAATTACACTGGCTTTAAATAAGCTCGCTAAAGACACCCATTATTTTATAAAATGTAAAAATAAATATTTAAGTACATAACAAGCTATTTCTATTGAAACTGTCATTTCTGTTTTTCCAATTCAGTCTCCCTCTACATGGAAATATCAGTTTTGATCTAAAAGCTCGATCCCCTTTGAAATACCCACCCTTCGTAACTTTATGCATCTCTGAACAAGTTAATATCAGGGAAATTTAGTCGTGCAAAACGTTTATCGGGTGACCCAAAAAATAGTAAAATATACCAAGATTGTTTGCAATAAACATTTAAGATGCAACCAGGTATATTTAAATAAAGTTTGACTTTAAATTCATAGTCAACTTGAATTTTCGATGATTTTAAATAACAGCTGCAATACGTATTATAGGCCAGCCAATATAGGTTTTTTATGTGACAAAAATACTTACAGCATACCACCTGTGCCATCATTTAAAAGACAGTCCGTAGATATATACTCTGGTGGGTTTTCGACTAGCAACTCTCGTTAATTAATTTGTTATTAACATTTTAGTAAAAAAACGCGTTTTTTTGGTTTTTTGCTTATAAAACCAAAACTACTAGAGCAATCTCAATTCTGTAATTGGAAAAGTTGTAGGAAATTAAATTTCGAAGAAAATGAGAGATCGAACGATTCGGTCCGTTGATTAGAACCGGAGAAAATCCCGAAAAACTGGAAAATTCGGCGTTATTTTCAAAAATTCATAACTTTGTCATTTATGAAGATTAAGAGCTGAAATTTGGCACAGAAGTAGATAATTATATCAACTTTAAGTGTGCAAAAGGCAGGCGCTCTCGGACCATTAGTTTTTGCGCAATTGCAATTTCAAATTTTTTATGCATTTTTTGCCGGGAGTCTGTTTGCTTTAAAAATGGTCCGATTTTAATTCTAATACCGGTTTTCAAAACTACAAGTTAAATACTATAGAACGTTAAAATGCAGCGAAATGGATGGAACATGCACTTGAACATCGGTGTAAAATGTCGGGCGCGCGAGTATTATTTTTGTCAAGACAAGACTTTTTTATTGCTTTATTGATTGGCCTATTATTAGTTATTCGTATTTTTTTGAAAACTAACAAGAGTAAAAAAGTTTTAGTATTAAATTCCCCTTAAAATATAGTAATAATTTTTTAAGTCTGTTCCATTTTAATGTCAACCGTTTAAAATGCTTCTATTGAACTTTACTTACTATCGATTAATGCTCTTGGTACACTCACACCGTGTACCAAATTTGGTTTTTCTAACTTCAAGTATAACTGAGATATTGATTTTTTCCAAATTTACAACCCCACATTCAAGGCCTATAACTTTTCAGGGATGCAACTTAGTATATAACACGCGCCATTATTCCATGGCTAGAAATTGGCCTCAATGATTTTGGATCGAGGGCGATTATCCCTCTTTATCCTGCCTCATCTCGTGTAGGCCTGGACAGCCTTCGTAGGTGGACCCCGACCGCAAATGCGGCCGGTGTAGGCGCTTTATGGGACCTCCTTTTGTTCTGGCTGGGCCTCGCCGGCGAGGGCCCTTTCCTCTGGCGCTCTTCTTGCTTCGCCGGCTGCTTAGTATAACAGTAAGTTGCGTCAAATCACCATATTTTTGCTTCCCCTACATGCCCCTACTACTTCTTCTTCTACTTCTACTTCTAGTGGTTGATTCCTAATAAGTCCCATAGCACTGCGGCCTGATTAGGCCACTACTAGTCCTATTCAGCAAGTAGATTTGTCCTTTTTACAAAGTCCAAAAGCTTCCTTGCTGACACTTCTCTCAGTTCCTTAGGTTCCAAGTAGGGTCTCCCAAGGAGCGCCATTCTGCTGCGTGCAAATCCCGGGCGCTCGCCCAGGATATGCAGAGAAGTTTCATCCGCCGATTCACATCCTCGGCAGACCGGACTGCCTACAAGCTTTAGCTTATGTAGATGTTTCCTAAAGTGACAGTGTCCCGTTATGAGTCCTGTCACTCTCCTGAGCCGGATTCTGTTCAAGCTCAGTAAATCATTCGCTCTTTCCTTCGAAGGATACTCCATAAGCTCCTTAGAATGTCTATGTCCTGGCCTTGAAGTCTTATGTTCTGTGTCAGTCCATTTGCCCAGAGCCCGTCTGACCATACTGGGAGAAGGGCTCCGGGCCAATGAACTCAGTTTCGGATCCCTTCCTAGCAAGTTCATCCGATTTCTCATTTCCACAAATGCCTTTATGCCCTGGCACCCAACACAGTCTGACTGTATTGTTGGTGGCCAGTTCAGTCAGCATTTGTAAACAATCCCACACCAGTTTTGAACTTATCTTGTGTGCGTCCAAAGCTTTAATTGCAGCTTGATTATCAGAGAATATATAAATATGAGTTTACGTTTATAACCTCTACGTACATTCTCTGCCAGACACGCCATTATCGCGAAAATTTCTGCTTGGAATACGGTAGGGAACTCCCCCAGACTGTAGGTTGCACTCCATCTGGGTCTGAATCCATATATTCCTGCACCCGTCCCTCTGGTCATTTTGGAGCCATCTGTAAACCATACTAGGCTCCACCTTTCCAGGGTATTAAACTTTTCCTTCCATTTGCTTGGATTCTCTATTCGAGTCCCAAAAGGCTTGTGGTAGTGAAATCTTGGAACCATCTTGTCAGATACCATCCCAAAAGTTGGTTCCGACATAGATGTGTCTATAATCCTGGAATAGGAACTACCCCTCCAGTCGTTGTTATTCCTGAGTCGATATGCTGCTAGCCGCGCTTCTCTTTCCACCACTATATGCAGCGGTGGTAGATTTAGCATGACTTCTAGTGCAGCTGTCGGGGTCGATGCCATCGCCTCCGTTATACCTAAACAGGCCAATCTCTGAATTCTATTCAGTTTTTCCCTCGCTGTGGCCTGTTGTGTTTTTTGCCACCATACCACAGCGCCGTAAAGAATCCTAGGTCTTACATGCACCTGCTCTGTGTCGGTTCTTATGCGAAACATCCTGTATATATCTCTTGTTTTTCTGATACAAAGAAAGTTTGTCGCCTCAGTTCGCATCAAGGCTTTAATATTAATGGGGTTAGAACCACTATATTACCCCACTATAGTCGTTAAATCTTGCTCTACACGACTAACTACACACGTTTACTACTACATCAATTCAGCACAATGGGTAGACAATTCTCATAACAGCCATACGGAGAGGCCCTAATATGTTCCATAATTTATGAGGGCAAGGTGGGCCGACGAATTATTTCAACCTCCCGCGCTAGTTTAATTATTGACGTGTGTGAAACTTATCCATTATGTACACCGGGGCGATCCCTTAATTTATGAAATAACCGGGGAAGTACAAGGGCAGGAGACTGTGATTCTCCTAACGCGTTTAGGGCGGGTCGGTACTTGTTATCTTCTTAATCACTTCTGGGGGATGTGCGGGAAATATACAAACACGTATAAGGTGGAGAGCTATTCGAAAGTAGATAATCAGATGTGACATTTGAAATACTACTAATAGTCCAGTCGAATTAGATCATAAATCCTGAAAACTTAAAAAAATTATTAGTAGAGATTTTATTGCACTTTATGACGTGTAGGGTATGTAGAATGATGATGATATAAAAAAACTTACTCAAAAGATGTGACGGTAAGTTGGAAAATTGCTAATAAGTGGCAAAATTACGTGTTTTTTCAATTTTTTTTTACTGCCCATGAAAATCTAGGCGACCTATCCTAAAAAGGTACCTAAAGCGATATTTCATCAATTTGTTACCTGTAAAATAAAGGTCGACATATACAACGTGTCCCAAAAGTATGGAAACAGCACAATAACTTTCGAAAATTTATTTTTAGAAAAAATGGTTCAGACAAAAGATTTAAGATTTTTCCCTGGCTATTCAAAGGTGACCCTAGATTTGACCTTGACCCTCAAGGTTATTTCAAGGTCAAGTTAATTTTTTCAATTGGGATGCCCTACTTTTGACCCCGGAAATGAAAAGAACGGAAAAGTTTACGTTCCGATATGTCCCTGACCATTTTCCGAATTTGACCTCTGATGGTCATTAAAGGTCAAATCAAGGTCATGCATGGTTTGGCGCGCTGTCTTGAAAACAACGGGTTGCAAAAAAATTACCATATGTAACGTTGTAAGATTTTTACCTGGCTATCTGACGGTGACCCTTGATTTGACCGTGACCTTCACCTTCAAAAACTGCACTATATCAATTTTAGCAAAACTCGATTGATTTTTGAAATCGCGTCCGCCATCTTGGACTAAAATTCCTCAAAAACAGATTTCAGATTTGTAGTCAGCGACCCTAAAACCCCCCCTATACCAAATTTAGCGTAAATCGGTTAATTTTTTGGAATCGCGTCCGCCATCTAGGATCCGCCATCTTGGAAAATGGTAAAGGACATATCTGAACGTAAAATTTTCCGCTATTTTCATTTCCGGGGTCAAAAGTAGGGCATCCCATTGAAAAAATTAACTTGACCTTGAAATAACCTTGAAGGTCAAGGTCAAATCTAGGGTCACCATTGAATAGCCAGGGAAAAATCCTAAATCTTTTGTCTGAATCATTTTTCCTCAAAATGCATTTTTCGGAAGTTATTGTACTGTTTCCATACTTTTGGGACACGTTGTATGTGCCAAAGGCCGATTCGATTGACCGTGAAATTGTTGTTACACGTATTTGTTAATAAATTTCTTTCGTTTTTTTGCAACTAATTGTTTAATTACTAAACGTTCATTTTATATGTTAATATTGTAGATAAAGTTGTTCCAAAAAATCGTATCGAAAAAGAAAAATTTCAAAAAGTTCAAATTAAGTTGCTCTTATAAAGTAGGATGTTCAAAACAGCGTTATAGTACAGGGTGACATGGAAAAAAGTGCAATGTATAGCACCACATGATAGAGGACCTAAAAACATATAAAAAGTTCCTGTACACTTATGTCTAAATTTCTTTTGTTTTCGAGATACAGTGTTAGAGATGTTTTAAAATCTTATGAACTTTGACCTTCATATGCGCAGAAACATAATTCCGACAGTCGCCTAAATTATTCTACGTCCTAAAAACATTACACCTATTATTCACAGTCTCTCTCGAGCTCTAGCGTAAACAAGCCTTTGATCCGATTACAAATATCATAATAAAATGCCCTATTCTTTATTATTTTAATTTAAACAATAAACATATATATAACGAACGTTCGCCCGTTGACTTTATTGATGACCGAGCGCCTTAGTTCATGTCTACTTGTAATGATGCACATGGTCTAGTTCTGAGTCAATGTTTTCTCAACGTGCTTATTAGAAGAATTATGGGGATACGCCACGTCTTTCGCCCATTTCGCGGCTCATGAGATATGAAAAGACCTCTAAAGAAATTTTTGAAAATATTGATTACTTTTTATTATTTCCGATTAAGTGGAGGGAATGTACTGACAATTGGTACATAATATCATCTACAAATTGCCAACCAGTGGCGGAGTTAGAGGGTTCATTATGCTTAAATTAAATTAATAAATTAATAAATTAATAAATAGGGCCCTGTAAATATTACCATTTTAACATTTGGCGATAGGTAATATAATTCCTATTAAAAGTTCCTCTCAATTTTTGTATCATATTTTGCAGGGTTTCCATACAAAAAAATTTTCACTTGACATAACATTCATGTCCATGTTCCTCAAATAGCAGCCACTCGCAATATTGTACACTGGGTAAATGATCTTCTAATAAGTGATGAGCTTTTTGAAAATGGAAGGAGTAAAGAAGCTATTCCTTAAGGACTTGTCTGACTAACTCGCGGTTTACATTTTATATACCTTAACTTATTTTTCTGGTACTTATTTCTGGATTATTTTCTACCGTTTTCAAAATAGCTTCTTCGTTATTAACATTATGATGTATATTAATTTATTAATTTGATTTAAGCATAGTGAGCCCTCTAACTCCGCCACTGGTTGGCAACCTGTAGAGGACATTATGTACCAATTGTCAGTACATTCCCTCCACTTAATCGGAAGTAATAAAAGAAATTAATATTTTCCAAAATTTCTTTAACACTGTATCTCGAAAACAAAAGAAATTTAGATATAAGAGTATAGGAACTTTTTATAAGTTTTGAGGTCCTATATCATGTGGTGCTATACATTGCACTTTTTTCCATGTCACCCTGTATATAAGTTGTTCCAGGGTCAGGCAAAAGCCGTTCGGGAATTCGCTCTGTTTGCATTAAATATAGCTTACTTTTACGGTAATTAAAAAAATCACTTTACGCCTCTTTGTTTCCAAGATAGCGTTTTGTTTTATAACGTTAATTGTTAGTTAACTATTGGATGTATCGGACTGGGATTTTAGAGACAATTAAAGAAAAAATAGTTAAATTTTTATTTCTAAAAAGTTTTACATTAATAGTAATGTAGTAAACGCGCTAGCAGCAGTAAAACGTTAATTAGTTAACGTTAGTTAGTTGGTTGGTTAATAAACAATTAACGTTACACTAAAACCGTAAAAATAAGCTCTATATAATGCAAAAAATGCAAATTCCCGAGCGGATTTTGCCCGACCCTGGCACAATTTATTTATAACGCTGTTTTGCGTGTCCTATTTTGTTAGTTGTAAAGAGCAACTTAATTTCAACTTTTTGGAATTTTCCTTTTTCGATATGTTTCTTTGGATCAATTAGAACCTATATCTACGATATTAACTTCCAAAATTAACGTTTAGTAATTAAACAATTATTTGCAAAAACCCGAATGAAATTTATTAACAAATACTTGGAGCAATAATTTCATGGTTAATCGAATCGGCCTTTGGTACATATGTCATTGAATTGACCGTCTTTTCCATAAATTTCATCAACATCCATAGCTTTCTGCAATACCTAATAATGCGCAATTTTTGAAAACTGATTTTTCCGTATTCGACCTTTATTTTATAGTTAACAAATTGGTGAAATATGACTTTAGGTAGGTACCTACCTTAAACTGCAGTGATTTAATTGCCTACAACATAAAATAACTAATTTTTCCGATAGGTCGTCTAGATTTTCATGGACAGCGAAAAAGTGGAAAAACGCGTAATTTTGTCACTTCTTTCCAGTTAGTTTTTTGATATTATCATAAACCGCCATAAAGTGCAATAGAATATCTAATATAGGTACATATTTTTTTTACTTTCAAACTTTAATTCGACTGGACTATAAAATTAGTTTCGAATAATTCGTGCAGTATTTATAAGGAAAGATAAGCGGTCTGTATATGGCTTTATCTTATTATAATCATCAAATTGGATTGAATACAGGAGTAAATAATGTAGCGTTTTATCCTAAGAGCGACAGAGAAAGATGGCTATAATGAAGGCGTCTAATAGTCCCCGCCCATTTCGCCCTTCCACAAATAAGATCCACTTCTTATTTGTGGAAGGACGAAATGGGCGGGGACTATTAGACGCCTTCATTATAGCCATCTTTCTCTATCGCACGGATTTCTATGACTTTCTTTATCGCTCTCACGTAACGGCCGATGAACCATGGGGACTTTCCGACCCTGTATATATGAAAGGAAATTCGCAGTGAATAACAAGGGAGCGGAATATCGGGGAATAAGAGGTAATATGAGCAAGTAAATGACGATATTTGGAAATATTTTTTATTACAATTATAATTTTTGGTTATCTAGAAAAAAATTATAAAATGAAGAAATTCTCTTGTGATCCCAGTCCCATACAATAAAAAAAAGTAACTGAGTGTTGCATTTTGGAGATATAAACCAAGTGTGTGTGCTTTTAAGTAGAACACATTGTATATTTGTCGTTTTTTGAATACCCTCTTTTTTTCTGATTATAATGGTATACGTGGTGATTCTTAACACTATACGCTCCTATACACATGAAAATATAAACATGGGTCCTAAAATGAGCCATTAGGGAACTATGGCCTTTCAAAGATGGTCGTTGTGTTTAATCTTTGAATCTGCTTTAGATGTAGATAAAAGAAAGCTAAGTTTTTGCATACAGGTTAAGAGTCACCTTTGTTTAGTTACAGTTTAATCAGTCACTGCATTACAATACATCAGGTAGGCTCCTCCATTGAATATTAATATTTTTATCAAATTCGGTGTAATTATTAATATATTAATGGTTTAGTTTTATAAACTATTTTCCTGTTGTATTTCGTGGATTAGTGAATTTTATGTCCGAACTTGACAAAACACTTAATGGACATCTTTGAAATGCAAGGATTTTGAATTAAAGTTTAAGAAAATATATCTAATAATCTCATTTACACACAGCATATGCAGTAAAAAGGCCATAGGCTGCCACTGTCACTTCATTAGCAGCACTTTTCTGGAAAACTATTACACTAGTGAATTTTTTCAGGAATAAATTGAAAATAACTGTCCAACACAAAGAATAGCTTTTATTTTCAGTAATTTGTGTGTTAGTGGCCATTTTTGTACAGCCGTAACTCCCTTATGACTCATCTTAAGACCTATGTCGTATGACCTTTTTTCATGTGTTCAATTAATCCTCAAATTTATGCATATAGGTTAAGAATGACGCTGTATGTACGTCATATACCTATTTGTTTTGACAGTTTGCACAATATTTGGATTTATTTACTGACCACGAAGGATGGATAAAGTCAAGATTGCCAAAAACCAGTGCATATTTATGGTTATCCGCTATTAAATTTTGCTAAATCGATTTTTAATTTTTTTATAAAAAATACTCTACCTACTATAAAAGATGTTTTATAATAACTCCT
Organism: Anoplophora glabripennis; assembly: GCF_000390285.2. NCBI lineage: Eukaryota > Metazoa > Arthropoda > Insecta > Coleoptera > Cerambycidae > Anoplophora > Anoplophora glabripennis. The sequence continues at coordinate 23,520 of NW_019417913.1, forward strand.
TCCTTCTCTAGACAAAGGATATTCTTTTAATTGGACTTATTTTATAAAAGAACAGTGTTATGATCCGCAAGAAGTCCTGATTTGAACCCCATCGCGGATTCTTCCTGTGGGAGGACTGACAAATAATATGCACAAAGAACGATCTAAGGAAGAAAAACGCAATGCGGTAGATAGCATAGAGCATTATAAAAATTTTGGTTGGATATGCGTTCTTTGCCTCGACTATAAAACACCTCTTATGTTAATATATTTTTCGTTATTGAAGAATGTTTTGGTTTATTTAGTAAATTTAATAGTAGAAGAGCATACACACAAATACTTAGTTATAGTTTGAGAAATGTCGCCATCGGCATATGCTCATATAATATTTTTTTTATTTGTATTCTATTATCAGAATGGGTTTATAAAATTTCATTGGATACTGTTTCATGACAACCCGTAGGTTGTTCTTTTCCTTTTACAATTTAACTTAAAGACTTAACTACAAAGACCCTTTGTTTGATCTGATGTTCAATGCAAGGTTTGGGTTTCTTTTATTTGTATTACAGCGAGCATTTTTTTGTGTTTGCACAATACTAAAAACAAAGAAAAGTACTAATTAAATTGCCTGTCAACGTCGTAGAGAAACAGATCACTTCGCGATGGGTGAAGCGTGTAATCGGATTACTTGAATTCTTTCATTACTTACACGCAACCTTTTTTCAAACTAGGTCCCTAAATTCGTTTATTTTCCAATATATTTATTGCTTTTGGGTTTGTATTGGCCATATTCCTTTGATTTACCAATATTTCATTCTTAACAGATTTTAATAACAAGGTGATACTTAGAGTACTTTACATACATTTAAATTGTCATAACATTTTATGCCCTAGTCCCTAATGTATAGAATTTGTAATAAAAAAAAAACTCTTATTCTCCGACGTTTTTTCCTAAAGAAAGGTACACTTGGCAAATGTCGTGTTGAAGAACCATTGTTTGGATATGTGGATTTAAATAAATTTTATTACATTTACATTCATATTTTTTACTTATTAATTTCCATCAAAAGTGTCGGCATCCATTCTAAAAATGCCATTTTCACATTATTGTTTTACATATATAGCCATTATCAAGCACTTAATGAATTTAAAATTGTAGATTTATTCATTTCACAAAACAGTTCATAGAATTGCTAGATATATGCAAAGTGACGTACCTATTGATAGAAATATCGATGTAGAAATTTTGCATTTTGCTAAAGGTAAAAGAAAAACGCAAAATTACTACGCCAGAATTCTCAAGAGCCCAGCAAAAATTTTTTATTCGAAATCTATTCGAAAGATTGGTAATAATTAAGCAAAACAAATCTGCCCTAAAAGTTGATGGGTTAGAGGTAGGTCTTTTCACAAAATAAACTTTTCGAAAATTAAGTAATAGCGATTTGGGTACAAGAAGTGCTAAATCATCTCGTTTTTAAATATTTCGTTTACTTTTCGAGATAAAGACGAAATTTCATCGAGAATAATCACTGAGCCGAAAAATCTACCTAAATTAATGTCCCACGTAAAATCCGACTAAATTTTCGGAATTTCCGCTCTCACACTGATCCTAGACAATTTTTTTCAGGACAAAATAAGAATTACATTTTTTCATCTATTTAAAAGATTAGTGCAAATCTATAAAAGCCGATGCAGGTGAAATTTTTTTCTGAACATTATGTCCTTAAAGATTTTTTGTCCTAAAATATCATATTTTAAAGTACGGAAATTGACCCTTTTGTGAAATTAAGCATCTGTACACTGAAGTGGAATTGATTCAGTTGTTATCTGGTATTTCAGGCGCCTATTAATCTCAACGCCACCATCTACATTGTCATAGTTATTTCATTAAGTGCTCAGGATAAGCTAAATATTTACGGGCCATTAATCTTATATCTCTGTTTGATGAAGGACACTCTTCGGAGGAAGCCGCGCAAATTAATCTTATTAATAGCGTGTAAGTCCTCTGGTTATTCCCCTATGCTGAGCGAATCGGCCTAGCCGCTTATATAAAATTTATGGGCCTCGTCCGCGCTTGTATCTATATTGATTATTTTTTTTTTGAGGTCTATCGAAGTTATTTAGCACTCGTCGAATGTAAACAACATAATGTAAATCAATGTAGGCGGATTTGAGGTTTTTTTCGTTATACTTGATAGTTTTTTTCTTTAAATCAATAACAATTTACAAAAAGTGGTATTAGAGGTATTTTCCTTATTTTCTTTTAGGAATAGCAACCAGATAAAAATTTTTCTCATATAATCTCTATTGTATTTTTCATTGAGACATTCTTGGAAAACACTACACAATAATAGAAAAGAAGCTTGGTAAAATGGTCAAAAATCAAAATCAAAAATAACGAAAACGTAGATATTAGTAGTATTTTTTTTAAGATAAATGAAATGCAATAATAACTGCCTGTATTTTAATTTAGATGTTACAAAAAAATAACATAGGTCGACAGAAGAAAAGGTTTTCCTATGTATTTTGATGTTCTGAATACGAATTTAAGGGTTACAAATGCGTGATATTTGAGGTTTTCTGGCATCGTTACTTTGATAAATGAGCTTAAACCAAATATATACAAACCAAAAGAATGGAGATTATTCATAGATTCGTCTCAGAGGAACTTGGACGCAGTCCTTCTGCATAATACGAATATTTACGCTGAAGTACCTTTAGTACATTCTGTTGTACTGAAGGAATACTACCTACGAAGTTAATAAATTTGTGTTAAAGAAGATGAAATATACAGAACATGAATGGCAACTGTGCAGTGTTTTGAAAATCTCAGGTATTATTCTGGGACAACAGTCAGGAAATACTAAATACCCGTGTTTTCTATGTCTGTGGGATAGCAGAGATAGAAGCAATCATTATAAGAGATCCCGACCAAGAAGGACTAAGATGACACCGGACGCATGTAACATTCTCCAGAAGCCTCTGATTGATGCGAAAAATGTGTTACTTCCACAATATTCTTCAAAAATTTCCCAAAAAACTCCATGGAAAATACAAGAAGGCTTCTTTAATGACCTGGAAATAAGAATTCTCATGAAGAATAGAGAATTTATGTGAGTGTACTCGAGAAATGCCTGGACAAGTATCGTGAAGATTGTAGAGAAGTTCTTTGACAACAAGGGATCTAATAATTACAAGAACGTTGTCAGGAAATTATTGGACGATTTCCAGGCACAAGACTGTTTGATGAGTTTGAAACTCCATTTTCTACATACCCATCTAGATTACTTTCCTGGAAATTTGGGTAAGTATAGTGAAGAATAAGGAGAACATCAACATCTCAATGAAATGGAAAGGAGATATCATGGAAGATGGGATGTACATATGATGGCCGATTACTGCTGGTCATTGAAGAGGGATGACGTTGAAATTAGCCATAGAGGAAAAGTTTATCCTGATCCTTCGAAGAAAGGATTCGACCGAGAATTGCATCATCCATTCCTTAATCTATTCATTGATTGTTTTATTCACTTGGTAATCTATTCATGATGAAATGATGATCGATCTATTGGTCTATTTAAACCTTATGTATACTAAGAGTCTATTGACAGTAGCTGGTCCGTCACTTGACAGTTTATTGACATTTGACAACGACATGAGATCACTCATCAGAAGCTTGAAAAACCCACAGACAATGAGGTCCTTCATCAACTGCAGAATGCATGATCTGCTGATCTATACTGGCAATCTAATGATAGTCAATTGGCAATTGATGCCACTCCATAGTTTGGAAATCTGTACCTCAACCTTTTATACGCAGTCTCTTATGTCAAAAACTTTACAACATCAAAATACACAGGAACAACCGGCTCTGATCTAAAAGACAAAAACTATTTTTTTGTAGGTCCTACTGATGTAGTAAGTTTTTAAAAATTCTGTGACGACAGTGTATTTGAGACGAGATCTTGTTGTCAAAGTGAATCCCAAAACCTTTAATTTTGTTATAACGCACAAGCGTAGTAGTAGTAGTAAATCAATTTACTGAATAATCTGATCTGTGACATACTGTAGAAGTAGGCAAGTCATTATGTACATGAGGAACAGAAGTGGCCCCAATTTTGAGCATTGTGGCGCCCCAAAGTAAGCGTTATATTCTCTTAATCATTACCTATATTTTCGGCATCGAAGAACATTTAAAAATTAATTAATTATACTATAATTATTTAAAAACTAATAATGACTATTATATTTACTATCGAAAAAGTTGTTTCCGTCCAAAACAGCTTAAATTTTCTCCAAGACAGTACAACTGTATGCAACGCTCAATTAATTTCGTAGCTCCTGTTTATGTAGGAGGCCTAATGCCGTGAAAATGAGACTGGAAACTTATGAAACTTCCCGCATTTTAGGGTAAAGTAATATATAATGCTATAATTAAGAAAATTCATCGAGCTAACGAAGTAAGGCAAATCAATTGGCTACCTAATGAACTGATTAACTTAATTAAGTTAGCTCGGGGTCTTTCACAAAGTAACTTGAAAATTCGCAGCGACTTGAATTAAAGGGTCTGACGCCCGATATGGTGTCGGATTTCTGTCGACCAAATACACTCGGGTTAGAGGCGGAGGGTTATTGAAATACATCTGGCGCGTTCGAAGTAAATAAGATTCTCTTTAAACTTTTAGAACACGATCAAATTTCAGGAACACTATTGTTTAAATGATAAGTTTTTATTATAAAATAGATTCACTTAAGTTTTACGATGGGTAATTGTATACAGACCTTACGGAAGCAAATGGGACATGGTAACTTTCTTAGGCAAAAATACGTAAGTCGATTTAGATCGATTTTAAACAACGTTGTTACAAGGGTTTTGAAATCCATAGATTAAACAACTTTTTTCTGACTGTACCGATGATTACCGTTCGATATTCAGACAGAGAGTACAAGTGCTAGTCTGGTAACCGTCGTCTAAAACTGGCGGACACAATGAATTTGGTCAAGCTGCATGTCATTAGACGCAGATATTTGATTAGGAATACGTTAGTCTACATTGCCAAAAATATTTAATATAGGTACACTTTGTTACACGTTTAGCAAAACGTTTAAATGGATTGAATGTGAATGCCCCAAGAATTCAACTGTCAGTAGTTGAAACGGTAGTAGAAATATCTCCCTTTTCTCAGAAACATGGGAACAAAAGAAAATACTACTTCAAGAAATCTTAGGGATCTCTATATTTTATTGAAATATCTTAAAGTAGTTATAAAATTAATTGTTTTTTTTTTAATCGAGGCCCAGTAAATTTTTAGAAAGAAAAATTATACTGTAGCAATCTCAATCAATTTTAGTTCAGGAAAATAAGGAAAAAATGAGCGAACTTTTTTAATCCATTTTTTCGAAAAAAGTTTAAAAAAATAGTTGTTCAAAATTAAATTTCCTACAAAATAACTCCCATGCAAAATTTCGATTTTCCCAATAGTTTTCCCGTATACTTTTTAAATGAAATACGAATTATGTGAAAATAAATGTTTTGGAGCCAAAATAATGGTCCATTCTATTTTAAATAAAAAAGTGAATTAGAGAAAAGAAAATTACGGAAAATTCTTGGAAAATCTTATATAGTTTTCCGAGGTTTGAATATTTATGATCATCAAATGTACTATTTTATAGGTTTTCGAAGGTGTACAGGGTGATTCACTATATTTTAACTCCCCTATTAACTTTATCGTTTTAGGAGTTATAAAAAAATGTGAAAGTTGCACAATTTTTTATGAGGTTTTCGAAAATGATAGCAGAAAAACAAATGATCTTAACTTTGTTAATTTAAATGGAACAGCCTGTATATTTTTACATATTTGGATAGAACGTTTCCTGTCGAGTATAGTCATATATATAGTATGTTGGGTCCATCTCTAACAATAAGCGGGATAATATTAAAAAACGAAAAAAAGGTTTTTTATTAAGAAAATAAAGCTTCTTGTAATTGTTAGACCTCTTTCAGGCATTTCTGCCTTTTTTCCAATTACCTAAGGATTTACAGATTAGTTGTAAAATATTTTGACATATCGGACATTCATACGGTCCAAAATGCCTATAGGTATTTTAACTAAATCTCACTAATTAGGCCGTGAGAGGCCTATTACTCATGGACAATATTATATGGTAGGTCGTGACAGTGACAGGTGATGTTATAACAACATTGTTATTGTTTGACAGTTTGTATTATTATTTAATTAAAATGGGTTACATAGAAGTAGAAAATTTAACTTTTATATTTCACATTTTTTATAAATCTTAGAACAAAAAAGTTAAAAGGAGGGTCAAAATATAGTGAATTACCCTGTACATTATGAATTAATTATTCGTTTTTTAATGTTTTCTAGAAAAAATTGTTTTCTTTGAATTTTCTTTTACTTTGAATATTAAAAAATAAAAATTTGTAATAAAATGATATTGGAAATTTAAATTTGATGACAATATGAAAGGAATTTTCTGGAGCGCAAAGGTATAATAAAAAAAATTATACCTATATAATTTTTTTTAAATTTATTTATAATTATAAAACAACTTTTTTATTTATTATTTTTAACAATTTTTATGGACTTCCATATCTAGATTTCTTATGTAAAACTGCTTCATCGCTTTCCCAAAAAAATTTCAAAGAAAACATATTTTTCTAGAAAATATTTAAAAGGGCATAATTAATTCGTATTGTACACCCTATAAAATGATACGTTTAATGCTCATAAATATACAAACATCGGAAAACTATATAAGATTTTCAAGAATTTTCCGCAATATTCTTTTCTCTAATTCACTGTTATTATTTAAAAATGACCGATTTTCAAAAATTTTTATATCAAAGACCCCTATTAATTTTCATCAGAGAATAGCCCCTTAAATGTTTTCGGTGTTATTTAGATACACCCTGTATATATTTTTAAGTCTTAAGTCTTAAGAGTTTCAGATTTAATATTTCATAAAAATATTTTAAAAACTGTTAATGAATATTTTCAATATATTTACTATTCAACATACTAAAAATACTAATTTAAATACTAAGTAATTTATATTTAAAATACTCCCAAAGAAGTATTTTATTTTTAAGTATTTTAAAATACTTTCGTACTAGTATTTTGTAATTTGTATTTTAAATATATTTTGAAAGTATTTTACCCAACTCTGATGCCTTACACGTTTTTGCAAGGTACAATGTATATACATAAATAAGGCGAAGTTCAAAAGAATTGGTGCAGTTCAGCAGAGGGTAAGCGTTACGTTTTAAGTAGAAACATAAAAGTCAAATAAAATACGTTGAATACGAGTAGATAGGCTATGTTACTACGGAGCCAAAATCCCATGTATTTTCTTATGAAGGTTCAGATTGCAAATTTTT
>NW_019417914.1:0-32332 GCF_000390285.2 Anoplophora glabripennis
CTACTTTTTTAAAGTTCTTTTGAGTTTTCACTAAACGCTTTACGACTCATTTTTCTATAACAAAAAAACTCTATGAAGCTCGTCACAATTACAGTTTACCAGCGAACGACCGCTCTTTTAAGGGGGGGCAGCTGCCCCACCCTGCCCATACCTCGCTACGCCCATGTGTCTCATTAAAAACTGTACATGTTCTGCTTATAATCCCATTGCAACGTCCGTGAATAAATAACAAATTTAAAATATCAGCATTTTGAATGTGTATTATTTTCAATTTCGTATAAACACTAAATTAAACTGTCACGACAAGAGACTAACAACAAATTAACAGTATAGTTGTTTGTTTTAAAGTTTTGCTAAAAATTCCACAGCTATCCTCGCAAGAAATTACATGATTTTAGGTGATTACACAAAAAATAGTAGATAACATAAAAACCAGAAGAGATAGGTATAGGGAACCCTGATACCGTTCGAAAGAGAATAAAATTGTGTAACAGAATATAGAAAAACATACAGGGTGTTATATTTAAAAAACTGACTTATGAAGGTTTGAAGTTAACTAATTTCTAACCCTGTATGCAATTAAGCCACTTTGAAAGTATGGATGCGAAGCTTAGGGGTCTAGCTATATCCCCTATAAATATTGTTGCTTTATCTTTTTTTACTATAAAATGCACATTGTTTGAAGCTAGTCACTGTTTCTCTCCATTTTGAAAAAAATTACATATCTCGAAAACGGTTAATTTTAGGAATAGGGAAACTTCATAAGGGCACCTAAAATAACACGTAGAATCCAAAATTGCAATAATATATAGGGTGTTCCATTTAAAATAAGCAAGTTGATGGCGACTTCCGGTATAACCGGAAGTGGTACGTGGACGCCATTATTTTAGTCGAGAAGGGCATGCCCGAAAATCCGGTATCCCAAATTTTCTAAATTCAAATCGAAGTAGTTTCTGAAATAATTCTAATGGGCCGTCACCGTGAGACACCCTGTATATACAATGTGTTTCACTTAAAGTTGGAACACCTCCGTATTTAGGGTGACGTGGGCCGATTTTCTTTTTTTTATGTGGTAGTACTCAAAAAGGCCTACTCTTTGATATTATATTTTTTGACATGTAACCTTTTCTGCGGCCTACTATCATTAAGAAAAGACCCACACAAATTTAAAAAAAAAACATTAATTATTCGATTTATTTTCGATTTGATCACACCTCAAAACTCTAAATACAAAGTTTTTTCATTACAGAGTGTTCACAAAATAGGTGCAAACTTCGAAAAATTTCACTCATTGCAGGTATTTTTTCATAATTTTATTAACAGTTTAATCAATTTCACTAATATAGGGTGCTAACAAGAAGACAGCCAATTTATATATTTCTTTTATTAGACCAGAAATGAGTTTCATAACGAAATAAAATTTAATTACTGTTTCAATTCGTCCTCTCTTATTTCTAATAACTCTCCACAACTGATGTGGCGTTATTTGTCGATATGCTTGTCTAATTCTATTATATAAATTTTCTCTGTTATGAGGCCTTGTTTTATACACTTTATTTTTCACAGTTCCCCATAAAATAAAATCAAGAGGCGTCAAGTCTGGAGCTCTTGACGGCCACTCAATTAACGGACTGTTGCGACCTATCCACTTTCTCGGGAAATTCTCATTCAACCAATGACGTACTATTACCGCATTGTGTTCCATCTAGTTGAAGCTAGAGGTTCTGTCTTAGATGAAGAGGAAGTGCATGTACTGAATCCCAGAAATCATTACTTAAAAAATTCAAAAAAATTTCCGTTTAGATTAACGTTAAAAAAGAAGAGTGATCATTCGATCACATAAAATCCCACAAAACATATTAATTTTTTTAATTAAGATTTATATAATAGAAGTAGACAAGCATGTCAAATAACACTATATAGGTTGAGGAGAGTTATTAGAAATAAAAGGAGACGAATTGAACAGTGAATACTAAAATATGGTGGGCTACTAGAAAACAATAATATTTAAATTTTATTTCGATGTGAAACTCATTTCCGGTAAAATATAAAAAATACATAATTAGCTGTCTTATTATGAGCACCCTGTATGAGTTAAATCAATGAAACTGCATGGACATACACCTTCGGTTAATAAAATTATGGAAAATTACCTTGAAAATATTTTCCACTGTTAAGGACGGGATTTTGTACAAAAAATATCGCCCAGCGTGAGTCACGAAACGGGACCCCGGCAAGTGCTGCTCTAGCGGCCAACGCTTCAAGTCTAATAATTTACGCTGGACCTATATTCGCCCGATTTTTCAGGAACGGCTCCAATTTGTGTACATACAATCTTATAAAGAAAAAGATTAAAGGTTTTATTAATCAGTAATAGATTATCGAGGACAATAATATTTTTTTTATTAAGTAGGCAATAATTTTTAGTTAATAAGCTTAAACAATCTTATAATTACTATTCCTTCATTATAAAAGCAGAAATACGATTTTTAAAATTACATCTAGTTTCTTCTTCAAAAGTGACCTTAAAACACGTATAGCATGGAATAGTCAACAGCCTAATGTTTATATTTTCACATTAACAATCCGATAATGTAAATTTACTGCTATTTTCGGTAAAAATATATACCTAACCTGAATTATTTTTTTACTTTGGCGAGTCGTATTAACTTAAAAAACACTGCCTAATTACTAAAAAATATAGAAACTTGCTACTAATTACGTTTGAATATTTAGGCATAAAATATACAGCGTGGTAAAAAAGTTCTGCATAAAATTCATATTTTCATTAAACAATTTTTTTTCGAAAAACGGTGAGACCCGTCGATTTTTATTTCATCCAGGGCACCTCGTTATGTGGAAATTTTTTTTTTCGATAATCCACTTACGGCAGCGATGACATAATTTTTTTTTAAATGACAACGCATATTTTTTTCGTTCGAAATTGATGACAGTGATAATTATCTAAACAACGGTGTGAAAATTTCGATGTCTTACATAACAATTTTTTTTAGAAAAATGCACCTTAAGTTCTTATAAGTGATAATTGTCTACTTACACTATTAATGGCTCCGAAAAGGACAAAGTTGACAAAATTACATTTCAAACGAGTAAAATTACACTAATGTTTGTGTAAGTCTAGCGAAATTGTTCGAATTGCCCACCCTGTACCATTTGGCATTGTCCTAAGCGTGTGTAAACGCCGTCTACACTTCGTTCAAGCATTCCCGGGTCGATTTGATTTATTTCAAAACGAATACGGTTTTTAAGTTCTTCCAAATCACCTGGTCTGTTTGTGTACACACGCGATTTCAAATAGCCCCACAAAAAAAAGTCTAGAGGTGTTAAATCAGGCGAACGCGGAGGCCACTCGATTGTTCCGCGTCGCCCGATCCACCGGCCAGTAAACGTGTTATTCAAGTACTCCCGTACTTGCACTCCATAATGGGGCGGTGCACCATCCTGCTGAAACCAAATTCTTTCCTCAGGAATATCAGGATCCTCGTTGTTCGGGAATAACTCTGCTAAGCTTGGGACCAAATCGAACCGCAGGAAATCCAAATAGCGAGCAGCAGTTAAATTTTCCTCGAAAAAATACGGGCCTAAAATACGACGCCCTATTATTCCCGCCCAAACGTTCACCTTTCGGGGGTGCTGATGATCTACTTCTTGCACCCAGTGCGGGTTTTCCTGAGACCAATACCGGCAGTTATGTCGATGCACCGATCCATTAAGATAAAAAGTAGCCTCGTCAGAAAAAATTATGTTCTTGAGGAAGTCGGGGTCTCCGTTACATCGATGCATTAAATCTTCACAAAAGTGGAGACGGCGGTCTGGGTCGTCCTCAGTCAATGCATGTATCAAGTGACCCTTATAGGGGTGAAATTTCTCTTTTTTGAGAAAGTTCACCACAGTTACATGTGAAATATCATTGTTCAATGCAATCGACCTTGTACTAGAATGAGGGTTGTCCTGGAGCTCCACCAGGATATTCAATCTAGTTTCATCATCTACTCTAGGACGACCCGCACGAGGAGCATCTTTCACACTACCAGTTTCCTCAAACCTTGCCAGTACCCTACTAACCGTAGATTGCGTAATTGGTGGTCTGTCAGGGTACGTTGCATTAAATAATTGGCAAGCTTCTTGATGGGTTCGTAACTTATCGCCGAAACCAATCATCCTCAAAATATCAATTCTTTCGCGTTCACTAAGTTTTGCCATTTCGAATTAAACGATTTCACCAAAGAATGTTAAATCGGTACTGATTTTTAGTCTTCAATATTTCAGGTAATCTACTCCTTTCAAGTAAACATTTCTTTGGATCTTTTTTTTTTAGGAATTTATCGGCAAACTCGAAGACAAAAAGTCGACCTTAATTTGCTACATACTATTTGGATTTTGTGCGGTTGAACTTGGTTCTAAATTTTGCAGTTTAATCAGGATCCTGACAATATCTGATGAATAATTCCGCAAATATTACATAACACCAGTTGCAACTTAAGTTATCTGAAATGCTTTCTGCCGAATAAATTTTTTTCTAAGGCATTTGATCCGTAAACAGCAAATTATTGCATTCAAGAACTTAAGGTGCATTTTTCTAAAAAAAATTGTTATGTAAGACATCGAAATTTTCACACCGTTGTTTAGATAATTATCACTGTCATCAATTTCGAACGAAAAAAATATGCGTTGTCATTAAAAAAAAATTATGTCATCGCTGCCGTAAGTGGATTATCGAAAAAAAAAATTCCACATAACAAGGTGCCCTGGAGCAAATAAAAATCGACGGGTCTCACCGTTTTTCGAAAAAATATTGTTTAACGAAAATATGAATATTATGCAGAACTTTTTTACCACGCTGTATATAAAATATTATTGTATCTATTTAGTCCATTGAAATGAAAGCTGAACCTCCATTTTTTCCTCTGTCGATCAAACCTGGGCGCAAATATGTTTTCGACCCTCAGGAATCCGAATCCGCAAAAATGTTTGATCTAGGTGGTCAGGCAAGGGGTCAAAAGGTCAAAAAACCGTAAAAAATAAGGTTTTTCGCAAATATCTCGTAAACTACGGCATGTAGCAAAAGAATAATTGCACCATCGTGTTCCCAAGGAAATTTTAAATCGATTTTATGCTATTGCTTATTAAAATTAAATAAATTTATGTCATGTTTTGGACAATTACTAAGCAAGAGAGGGGAAGGCATTTGGGAAGTACGCGCACTGTACATGTATCGGCTGACTCGAAGCTGACAGCCCTAGCAGGTGCGCTTCTTTCGAATATGTATAATGCGATTTCAAATTCAATTCCAGATACACTATTTTTTTTGCAACTTACTTTAATTTTTAAATGGAAAACCAAAAACCTACTAATGAAGAACAGAAAAAAAACTTTTTTACAACGAAATACTTATTGCAAAAATGAAATATAGTGCTAAAGCTTATTCTACAAATACTTGTTAATAAAAAAGTCAAAATTTGTATAAACAATTGTTCCCAGAATGACAATTTTTTATTTCTTAATTTTGAAGACTTTTGAGGAATTGAATAATGAATAAAATAAGTCTAGTAGTCCGGGCGAATTAGGTTTTTTTTTCAAAAATCGGGCCTACCTCGAATTTTATGGGTTTAAAATTAAGTAAAAAATACACAGAATAAAAGCTTAAATTTGTGTATTTGTAGAGGTCGAGCGTCATATTGTTTATAACAAAAGAAAATAAAATAATTGCTTTTTTCAGTTTTTCGCTCCAAAAATAAGCCTCTAATCGACATGAGGTGTACTTATTGATTTTGTTCCTAAGGAAATTTGCTACAAGGGTAGGTTGCGAAAGTTCGCAATTTTTTTTATATTGCAAAATTAGCGGTGAAAAGAAAAATGTACTAAATTTTCAGAATTAAATAGAAAGAACAAAAATTTGACTGAAATTAGATGAAACTACGAAAAGACCGGGTCCAAATAAAAAGACCGGACACGGTTTAAATCCTGTCGACACAACTCTAATTTCTTATAATAAAAGAGAAGCGAGACACCCATGGTGAGCCTCTTGAATGACTCACCCTGTATACATCGAGGAGTAACGCAGGGCAGCAAAGTTTTAGTGCCACTATGTCGTATGTTATGTTTTAACAGAAAATACAAAAATATATATTTTGCAACGCGATATGACATAAGGAGCATATTTGAAAAATATTTTGTTCTGGAATTCCCTTGTTAGTTATATTCATATTCAAGAATGAATTATTTTTTTGATCGTCACTTTTTTCGTTAAATATCCAGTGGTTTCCTTCTTATCGGTAAGTAGCTACTGATTTGTAGATTGAAAAATAAATCTACCTGTGCCAGACTAATTTTTAAGCTGTATATTTATTTTGAAGCTACCAAGGCTAGAACATAAATAACGATTTTATGTGGGACACCCTGTACGTAAAATTTAATCTTTATTCTTAATAAAGAAAAATTAGTACATATTATTGTTTTTTATGCGTTATATTTTCGTACTACTTAAGCTTTACAAAATCTTATTACTTAGGTACTTTTAAAAAATTACCCATATTTATATATCAAATATAATATTAGACCATTAGGCTTTATTTTAGCACGCATTTTATAATAAACCAACTCTGTGTTTTCACTTTCATTTTTAAGGGTAGCGACACCTGTGAGAGGGTATACAAACTAATTATAGTTAGAAATATCTTGTCTCCAGATAGGAATCTCGAAATTCTGGTTTAGATACATTATAAAAATGGAGTCGTGTGTAAAATGTTGTCATTGTACTTGAGGACACAAATTATAGAATTATTAATAAATATTAATCTGAAAATTAAATCCTAGATGTCCCTTCTTGTGAGTGAAGTAGTTTGGTTATTGTGCCTGACCTAGTTCCGTCGCAATATATTGACAGACTAACAGTATGGTTAAAATTGAGGTACTTTGGCATTTTTTTAAATTATTCTTCTGTTCTCATGAGCATTGAAATTTATCTCACTCACTAGCGGGAACCATTGCGAATACATTGATATATAATATTCAATTATGTTAGTTTCTTCGATGATTTATGTCCTTATCTGAAGCTCTGTTACACGGTAAAAATATACATACTAAATCGCCCCCTTAATACAGGACACTGCAATGACTGAAATAATAATGAAACTTTGTATTTAGAATTCTGAGATGTGACTAAATCGAAAATGCTATCCATATTTTTCTTAAAAAATGCCTAATATGTTTTTTAAGTATTAAGGATCTTTTTTTACTGATAGTAAGCCGTAGAAAATATCACATGTCAAAAATATAATATCAAAAAGTAAGTTTTTTGAGTAGTATCACATAAAAAAATAATTTTAAAAGTCGGCCAACGCCATCCTAAATACGGAGGTGTTCCGACTTTAAGTGAAACACACTGTATATATATATACAGGGTACACTGTATATATACAGGGTTTTCCACCTAAGAAGGATTCTTTTGTAACTGTAAAATTTATAAAAAAAAATGGTTTTAATAAAGGTTGTCTGGAATCATGTGGGCCATGTAAAGAAAATATTTTTAGCTTTACAGGGTGTTCCATTTCGCGTGGGTGCTACATAACCTTGTTATTTTAAATGGAACACCCTATATATTATTGCATTTTTGAATTTCTTGTTTAATATTAGGTAGAGTTTATTAAATATATATGGTGTTTAAAAGTTACCGTTTTCGAGATAATCAGTTGTTTTTGAAAAAGATCACGATTTCAGCTCTCTAAATGAGGGTGGATAGCGTCTAAACTCTAAGAGTTGAAACCTGCAGATTTCATAGTTCGTTTTGGCATAAATTACTCTATCTTGTCATCTGTGAGCAAAACGTGTACGTTATTCAGACTCGGAAATACTGAGACCTACATTTAATAATTTTAAGAGTTGAAAAACTTTTTTCCAAATATAATGATATTTGGAAAAAAGTTTTTCAACTCTTAAAATTATTAAATGTAGGTCTCAGTATTTCCGAGTCTGAATAACGTACACGTTTTGCTCACAGATGACAAGATAGAGTAATTTATGCCAAAACGAACTATGAAATCTGCAGGTTTCAACTCTTAGAGTTTAGACGCTATATACCCATATTAATTGTCATGGGTGAATGCAAAATTGAATGCCCTTTCGATAAGGTTATCCATACTTATCTCTAAAAGTTTTCCAGAAAAATCACGTTCTTTTCTAAAGTCCGAAAAAATAGCTATGTAAAAGCGTCAAGAAGGTTTTGCACTTGTACAACGTCGATACATGAGAATTTATAAATCGTATTATCTTTCATAACTGTTTCCGAGATATTTGACTTTGAAACTTCCAATGCTAATAGTTGAAATAATTAAAATAATTTAAAAATGTCAAAAACAAGGGTTTATTTAGAATTAAAAATTGTAATGAACAGTAAACGTTAGTAAAAAATATGCCTTTTTGACAATAATTGCTCAAAATGTCCAGCTCTAACTTTAATACATTTATCAACGCGTTTATTAAAAGATTGTCTTATTTTAAAGTATAAATTCTTAACGCGAAATTACTTTGCAGCATTTAAAACCTGCTGCTAAAATTCTTCTCAGGTGTTTACATAAACAACTGATTTCATGTAACTTCAAAAACGAAAAACTCGGCAATCCATCTTACATTTATATATACGAGTCAATTGTAAACTATGATGTAATTTTAATTAGGTACGAATAATACTTAATAAAAATTAGCATACAAATGACAGCAATAAGACAAGTGTAAAACGTCAATTATTTGATTTTCGTCCAAATCCTACTTAAGAAACTTTACCGCTAAATTAATAATACCTGTACTTAGGTACTTAATTGTAATTTAATGCAACAGCATTGGAAGTCTCAAAGCCAAATATGTTGTTTTTAACACATCCAATCTACTAAAGCTAGCGCCCTCTATGAACTTTAACCAAAATGTGAACATATTTCAATTCCTCTACCCAAAGAACTCCAAACCCCAAAATTTTGTAAGAATATTTGCATTTGTTAAGGAATAAATGAAAAAAAAAACTGAAATAATATTTTACATTTAACACCCTATACCTCTTTCACTATCAGCTTTTGACTAAATCGCAATCATTTTGCTTGGAGAATATACCCATAAATTTTGGCCCATTACCTCGGCACCACCCTGTATATTGTTTTGGAAGATAATGAGAAATTAGATGGTTGATTATAAATTTAATTAATATTAAAAAAAATAAATTAAATTATTTATAAAGACAGATATTGTAAATAGTATGGATTAATTTGATTCATTAATTTAAAGCATTAAGGACAAATCTAGAAATGAAAATTTTATTAGATATACAGGGTGTTTCAATTTTTTTCAAAAAAATGGAGAGAAACAGTAACTAGCTTCAAACCATGTGTATTTTATAGTAAGAAAGATAAAGCAACAATATTTATAGGAGGGAGCTAGACCCATAAGCTTCCCATCCATACTTTCAAAGTGGCTTAATTGCATACAGGGTGCTAGGTGGACACGGTGTATAAGAGAAAGAAGCATTTAACAGTATCTATAAAAGGACAGCTGAAGAGGTCTGCTCAAAATAAAATTTAAAAATAGTAAAAAGTGGAAGAGAAAAATTTAAGATCATACAGGTAAAAAAAGTAAATTAGAAGAGAACTATATGCAGGTCAAAGTAAAAGAAGCATTCAATAGTGTTTGCAGTATAGATTTTATTAAAAAGAAGAAGAGCAATTTGTGGAAGTTCTAATCGGATAAAGAGACGTGATACGCAGAATTAAATATTGATGGTATATTTTGTAACGAAGCAAAGCATCATTTGGGATTAGGCAGAGATTTGGATAGGTAGTCAAGAAAGTGGAAATATATATAAGATTAGGTTAGTAGAAAAATTGTTAAAATATCTTATCTGTTTGAGAAATTAAATTATAAAATCTGTCAAATAATTTCATATATCAAAAGGGAATTTAAATGTAAAAAAATTAGATTTGCATTAAATAAAAGTTACATGATTTTTAAATTCCGTTACTACAATTTTTTTATGTAAAAGAGACAATTAGTTAAGATATAAAATAAAACACGGATAGCGATCATAACAAGCTTAAAAGTTAATAATCAAATAAATTAATAGTGATTTATTTAGTTAAAAAATATATATAATCAATCATAAAAATAAAAGGATCAACTTATATTGTAGAAATTAAAAAAAAAGAATTTAGATTACAATATAAATCGTGAACCTGCTATCTGAGATGAGGAGTTTGGCCTCAGTGAGAAATTAAAGTAAGCAAAGTAAAAAAATTAAAAATACAAATCGTATTACTTACAGATAAATGTATAACAAATTTTAATTTAATATAGAGTGTTTTTTCGATGTTTAGTGTAGGGCTCTTGGAAAGTAGCAGAGATACAAAAGAGTTTAAATGAGGAAGGATGTGCAGTTTTATGATCCTTATTAAATGTTATTTCTATTTTTTGGAAAAACGTCATGGCTGACTCGGTATTTGGAAAAATTCGAATTCGGTCAATTCCTTCAGATGCGTGTAGCTCCGTTGCTATATATTTTACAAAAAAAAATAAAAAATTACAATGTTTCAGGTTTTTGCAGTGTTAAGACAGTGTGATCAAATTGTTTGTGTGCACTTTCGTTATAACATAAACTTCAAGTTGTTTAAATGTCGGTACTTTTTTAACTAATTAGTAGTACTAAACGACTAAGAGTGCAACCTCGTCCACCTTCAATGTCTAGTAAACAGCTAAGATTATCCGGTAGATAAATCACCATACATAAACCGGTTTCGAACTGCATAATAGTACCTGTAGACCATAATAGTCCATCTTCTGCTAGTAGGCACAAAGCTCTGTGTCAGTAGCCAATGGCTTTTAAGGTATGATATATACTTTGTCGGTTATCACACTCAAAACGTGTCAGTCGATAGACATTCCAAATAGCTAAATCATTCATCAGTCGTCTCACCTATACTGATAAGAATTAATATATAAGTTCAAAACCGGTTTAAGTATGGTGTTTGTGCTGACCAATGACTTCAGCTATTTATTATGGTGATGTAATTTGGTAGTATATAGAACCTGAAACTGTGCCGTACTCCTAAAAACCCGTTTAATGATTAAAAAAGAGGCGTTTTATTAAAAAAACATGCACTACTTTAGATTATATCTCCAAAATGCAACATTCACTGAGTTAATCCTTATAGTTATTTGTAGGCGTAATGATAAAAAGATAGGGAGCTACAATGTTATGAGGACTACTCTGTACCATTATCGGCTACCGCAGCCTGGCCTTGGAAACGTGTAATGTAAATATTGTACGTATTGAACAAACAAAATGAATCATGAAATGAAAACAGTAATAGAAATATAAAAATAGCAATTACATAAGCAATTATAATCACACGTAATCTACAATGAAACAAGTTTTAGTGATTGAGATAAACATATATAAATACATAAATACATATAAAAGATTTTCTACATTGGTTAATTTAATGAGTGGAAAAGCTTATCCACATAATTCTGTATTTATTACTCTGATAGCGATTTCGTGAACAATATAATAGTCACATAGAAATCAGACTAATCAAAAAAATTATAATGAATAATTTACAGAGTGGTCTCTTAGTACGGATAGTACCTACCTATCCTACCTATACAAATAAGGGTTATCTTTTTATATAATGTATGGATTGTCTGACGAACGTAGTGACACTTAGCGCATAGAGTATTACTTATTCTCCTAACATCATAATATACTATTGTAAGATATTTTCTAAAAATATACAAGGTAATCCAATAAAAAGTAACTTTAATTAAATATTCAATATTTGTATATGCACAATACATATGCCTACATCTAACGCTCTCTGTATAATGAATCCCCGTTCTCGATTCCTTAATAACATTATTAACTAAGACGTGACGAAAGCCAACACAAGAAAAATGCAGAGCGAAGCATGTGAGCACTGATAAGAGTCAATCGGCTTCAGCGTCATCGCCGGTCATCGATTCTCGAACGGACAAATTTTCTACACTTTTAATGTTGGAAGTGACATAATTTCGACTTTTTATTTCGGGATCAGGATAGTTCCAATTTTTTATGTCAAAATTAGAGTAAAGGGTCATTATTTTATTCAATGTTGCTTGACTTTATTTAAAGATTAAAGTAGCTTCGACTTTTCACCTCGATATTCAAGATTAATATAATCCCAATTTAAAACTGCTGGATTATTTTTGACTTCACAAAGTCCGCTCAGAGCTTTCCTAGAAATGAAACTTGCCATAAATGATTATTACTATTATTTTAACATAGAAGTCGCTAAAACACTAAATAGTATTATTTTAATTATAAAGACTGAGAAAATTGATTTTTTTGATACTTTTTAATTAATTTTAAAGTATAGTCGGGTATGTAGTCAAAGGCAACATAACAATGTAAACTCTCTTTTATTGCTCGAGTTTTCGAAATAGATTATTCGTTTCGGGAGAAACTACAGTAGAACATATGTTTAGGTAATACAAAAATATTAATAATTTAAACTTTTGCTATATATACAGGGTGATTCAGAACTTATCCAAAAAAAAAATTTGGATGTACAGGAGACTTACAAATACAATTTTGTAACGAAAAAATCAAAAAGGGCAGTTCGAAAATGATTTAGGCCGGTCGCAAACTGGCCACAGCCACGTGTGGTCGCCACTGGTGGCTGCTACACGCTGCGGACTGTATTTTGTATGTAGTTTAAATAGGTTCAGCGCAAACACACCGTTGGCAGTGGCCCGATCGAGCCACACGCTATGGCAGAAGTCGTACCTCGCTGCTTGTAGCCGACGACAGCCACTTTTCTTTCGGCGCAAACACAGTCCACAGCGTTAAACTGGTACAATTTCTGTAATTATGAGCACATAAATGGTGGACAATATAGTCGAAGATGTATTTATATCCAAAATTGAAAAAAATTCATGAAAAGTGGCGGCCACTCGTTAAAAAATTAACCGCGCGTGGCGGCTGTCTGTAGCGAATACTAGTGGTTGCTTCTAGTTACTTGTGGCGACCACTTGTGGCGACCACACGTGGCTGTGTTTGCGATCGGTCTAACAGCCACTAGTGGCGACCACAAGTGGCTGTGTTTGCGATCGGCCTAAAAATACACTTCTGCACGGCACTGGAAACTGGTCCACTGTAAAAACCTGACTTCGCCCAATGCGACCGGCGGCATGGCGGCAAAGTGTGATAAAAACGGACAAAAACTTTCGCAAGGAAAGAAATAAATAGAATTTTATAGCACCTATCTTATATCAGCAAATTCAACTGCTTTTGCCGTTATTGTTATTATTAATTAATAAAATTAATTTGTGGTTTTAAATAATAAAATAATTTGACATACCTGATGTTAGATTAGATTAGATTAGATTAGATGTTTTATTTTGTTTTGACACAATTACTAATTGTATAACAATAGTCACTTATGCGTATAGCAGATATTTTAAGTAAAAACAAATGTAACTTAACCTAGGACGCAAAAAACTCACCCAAGGAATAAAAACATTTTGTCACTAAATATAATTTTAACATTACTTTAAATTGATAAAAAGATACTTTATTTTGTCTTAATTCAAAATGTAATTTGTTAAAAAATTTAGGCCCCAAATAATTTGGTGACTTATTGGTAATTGACAATTTAGAAAAAGGTACCCGAATATTATTTTTATGCCTTGTGTTTACACCATGTATGTCACTACTTCAATAAAATTTTTGCCTATTTTTAAAAACAAATGCACATATCAAATACAAATAACGAACTTAAAGTTAAAATTTTGTATTGTTTAAAAATATCTGCATGTATGTTCACTAGGTACACCAGCAATATTGCGCAAAATACGCTTCTGTGAAATAAAAACAGAATGTGAGAAGGTGGAATCACCCCAGAAACAGACACCATAACGAAGACGCGATTCTACTTGAGCATAATATAAATTAATTAACTGATTTTTGAATAAAATTGTTTTCATGTTTTTAAATAAAAAAAATTACTGAACTCAAAGTGGAAACGAGATGGTTGCAATGCACTTTCCAATTAAGGGTTTCGTCGAAATAAATTCCCAGAAATTTAACACTGAAGCCTGAAGCGTCATTCTTAATGACACAATTATTAATTTTTATTGATAGGTCGCCACATTTTCTCTGTCTATTTAAATATAAATAGTTATGATTATACCATGCACATATATTTTCAATTGTTTTGTTAATACCGATGTTAAGATTTTTATGCGAGTTACTTGAAATAATCAGAGATAAATCGTCGGCATACATGTAAAAGCTTCGTTACCTATTACATTTTCTATTGAATTGACATATAAAACAAAAAGCACAGGTCACAGAATAGAGCCCTGCGGTACTCCCATTTCAATTAAGCTATAGTCAGAATTGATCTCATTCAAAGTATCGGAATTAATGTGTTGTATAGAGACATATTGTTTCCGAAATTTTAAAAAACACAGTAACCAGTTCAACGGAATACCTCTTATGCCATAATCATAAAGTTTGGTAAGTAAATTATCGTGATTAACGCAGTCGAATGCCCTACTAAGATCACAGAAAATCCCGACAGTGCACTCGCCTGCATCAATACATCTAATGACTTCTTCGTAAACAGAGTGTGTAGCCGGTCCACCGCCCTGAACGAAATCCGTGTTGGTTGTTAGTTAAAATTCTTGTTTTGTTTAAGAAATTTGTCAAACGTTCTAAATAAGCATATTCAAAAATCTTTGAAAAGCTGAGAGGAAGAGTAACTGGTCTATAGTTTTCTAATGATAAACGATCACTTTTTTAAAAAATAAGTAGTACTTTTCCCACCTTTAAAGTGTCGGGCAGGGATGGGCGTTTACGCGTCGACTTTAATTGTCGACGTCTACGTGTAAACTTCGCGTAGACTATGTAAACAACGTAGACTATGTAGACAATGTAGACAAAGCGGAGTTTGCGCTCTAATTTCAGTTTAGTTAAGACGGAGGTTGCAAAATTAATATTTGACGATCATTTTTTGCAACACCTACAAGAAAGTGTAAAATTTTTCGATCCTATATGTGAATTGATAAATGTTTGTCAGAAAGCTGATTGCTCAGTGGCCGATGCTACTGAATTATGGTTAAATTTACGTATAGCCCTTAAATTTCGAAAAACATTCAATGAAAATTTAGAAAGTCGAAGAAATATGCCATTGAATATTTTAGGCTTTAGCAGCATTCTACTTACATCCCTACTATAACAGTAATAAACTTTCTGTAGATCAAAAAAAAGACGTTCATCATTTTCTACTTAAAAATCTGGACAATGATGGGATTGAAGATTTGGATACTTTTAAATGCCGAAAGGGCATTTTTAGCATTTTGCTCCAAAAAGACGTAAAAAAGCCTTTGGTATTTTGGAGAATGGCAAAACCGATGCATCCAAATTTATCTTCATTGGCAATCAAACTTTTGCAGATACCTGCATCATCTACACAAATTGAAGGATCATTTTCGAACTGGGATAATATTCATACAGCTATCAGAAATCGACTGACATTTGAACGCTCAAAAAAATTGATTCATGTTTACTACTCATTGAAGATAAAATTCAGTATTCTAAATTTATTTATGAAAAGGAGGATAGTGATGCAGCGGATATTTAATAGAAAATTAAAGGAAATAAAAAAAATATATACATAGAAATTGACCAAAAAAATATCAAGTTGATTTAGGGTTGAAGTCAAAAAGTTGGATGAGGGTTTGCTTAAAGAATACACTGTGTCTGAATTTAAAATTTTCTTGGTAGCTAACGCTTAATATTATTCAGTCCTGCTAAGTAAATCAATTCTTTTATACAAACATTTGACAGTTTATGGCGACTTGACATTCTTGACAATTATGTGTTAATTTTAGAATAATTTTTAAATTGGTTAAAATTTCACAGTTTTATAATTTAATCCCAAGTTAAAAGCCTTGAAAGCTTGACAATTAAATAATACAAAATGTTCTATAAATTAAACCTTCAACCAATCTTCTGACTGCAACCTATTTTTTTAAGTTTTGAATACATTATTTATTTTTCGTTACTTTTTTTAACTACAAATAATGTTGATGATTAAGTTTTTATACACTTGTTAAACAATTTTAAAGAATAAAGTTTTAATTTATTTAATTATGTATTTTTATAATGGGGTATTTTCTTTCAATCGAAATGAAAGTGAAAACTTTCATTTTTGTATACTTAATATATATTTTTTTATATTTTTTAAAACAAAAATTATTATAAAAAAAATTATATAAATATATAAATTAAGACAGTCAGTAAAAAACAGTTTATTTAATTTTAAAATTTTAGTCTCCATTCGTGACCTCATTAAGTGAAATCTAGGGAATATATATAATACTCATATATGTATAGAGGTACATATACCAATAAATACACATAATATTTAGTTTGAGAAATGCAATAAAAAACATTATCTTGTGCCTTTGCAAATATTTACTGAAATATGTTACCATTTATCGTTTATTGAAAAGCTCAGCTCTATATGATCTGTATTAAAATCTTAGATCTTATATATTTACATAATATGATCTAGGATTGAAACAAACATTATTTTGAAAGTGTACCTATATTATAAATTAGTAGAAATGTTTAATAAAAAAATATTCTGTTTTCTGTAACTCTAACACCTTTAGAAAACAATAAAATTAACGTGTTTTAACTAAACTAAAATATCTACTCTAAATAAAGTGTTCTTAAAACTTAATCAGATATTCCAAATTGTTGCTGACTAAAAATGATAAAATTTTCATTAAAGAATATATGCGACAAATCTTTATTTAGAGATTTTATAGAAAAAAAAAATGTTGGTCAATCTGACCTGACCTAAAACTATCGAGGAGCATCAAGCGAGACACACTTTTTTTTTCTCGTGAATTCTCGGTAGATATTATTTGATCTTTTGTACTCGGTTCATACATTTTTTTATAGATGGTTGTGATAGATAGGTACTTTTCCAAATTCCAAATTTTCAATTTTTCTTTTTTTGCAAGAATCACGAGTTACAGCCTTACGAAATTCTTTTTTTGAGGTACATATCTACCACACCTTTTTCTAGTTTTGAGAGTTTCTTAATTGTTGACATTGTCGACATTGACTACATTGTCGACTCTTCCAAATTAAGTCTTCATCTAGATCATTGTCTACGCGTAGACAATTGCATTGTCTACGTCGACATTGTCTACCCGCCCATCCCTGGTGTCGGGAAAGATACCGGTTTGAAAGGATATATTTACTAGATACGTTATAGGCTGCATTATCACTTTTAAAATACGTTTTATTAAAAACATGGGAACGTCGTCTGATCCTGCGGATTTCTTATTTTTTAATTTATTTCTTAATAAATTTAATAATTCACTTTCGGAGAAAGGGTTTAAAAACTAAGTTTGATTTACTATTTTAGTAACACACACTCTATTATCAACGTTATCAGCAGATATATTCTCAACAATATTTTTCGGTGTATTAATAAAAAAACTATTAAAAGTTGAAGCAACCTCAATAGGATCTTCAATTGTTACTCCATTATATTTTATCGATATGTTACGCCTATCTTTCTTTTTGTTAGAAATTCCATTTACTATATTCCAAGCTGCCTTTCCTGGATTATCCGAATTATTAATTTTATTTTGGTAATATTTTCTTTTTGTTTCTCTAATTGTAGATAAGTGCTTATTTTTAGCTATTTTATAGACAGGAACAAAATCGGCGTAATTTGTTTTTAAATGAAAAAGAGTTTTAAGATGAGAGCTAGATCTATTGACTTCCATCATTTACCCATTGTTTACCTGAGTTATTTACCTTAAAGTGATGCCTGCGTACTGGAAAGAAACTGTTAAAATAATGTAAAAATACCCTATTGAAGTAATCAAAGGCCTCATTTGTGTCAGAAAGCTGGTACATATAGGACCAATCTTCTTCATACAAAGAGTTTTCAAACTGTGCTAAATTGTTTTCATTGTAATTTCGTCTCATATAGGTTTTATTCAAGAATTATCGTTCTCTGATCAGAGAAAGTGTTGTCAAAAACACAACATGTTCCTTTGTCATGAAAGTTAACGAAAATTTTATCAATTAAGGTAGAAGTGGTATCTGTCACTCGAGTGGGCCACCCCACCACATCCTTCAAATTAAAACATGAGAGAATTGTACACAATTTTCTAAAATCAACATCACTAAAAGCATCAAAGTTAAAATCCCCACAAACTACAAAATTTATGTTCGGCTTAAACAAAATATTTAAAACATCGTTAATTTTATTCAAAAACATAGCCACGTCACCAGAAGGTGCTCTATAACAGTTAATAATAATGATGTTAGCATTACGTTGCTTCAATGAAACAACACAGTACTCAAAATGTTGTTCAATGCAGGAAATATTTACATTAATTTTCCTAGCGTCTAAATTTTTCTTACACCATATTCCGACTCCTCCACATTTTTTTAAAGGTCTACAATAGGAACTAATCAATTTATAATTACCAATATGTATGTTATCAACAACTTCTGTTTTAACACCAATTTCTACCATACATAAAATATCCAAGTTTGAATAATCAGAAATATTTTCCTGTAACATGTTAATCTTATCTGCACTTAAGACATTCACGTTTAACAAGAGTAAATTGGGATCAAACACTACTTTACTGCTGTTATTGCTGCCAACTACCCTCGTTGGACGATTGTTATTAAATTTACCTTTTTTATTAACTACTTGAACCCATTCATTATTATTAATTCGTAGGGACGACTGAAGCTGTTTATTAGTAGTGTCTTTATTCAAATTGATATATTTATCAAACTTCATTTGACTCTCGACTTGCAGCACAGCCTTCGATACATCATTCTCCTTTATAGCAGGTTCTGTTAGAAGAATCAATGTTATTGTTTATATTATCATTCGAAAATGATTCAGATGATTTGTTGACATTTTTTAAGACGACTTGTCTCTTTTTGTTCTCGGTCAGCAAGCTTAGTTTTTCCTGGCTTTCTTGCGATGTTTGTCGTATTTCTTGTACGTTGGAATTTACTATGAAACTCGTTCAATAATTCAATCTGTTGGTTTAACAATAGAATCTTATCGTTTAGTTCACGAATAATAATGTCTTTCTGGTTAATAATATAACTAAAGATGTGAATGTCCACTCTTTTGTCTTTACTCGAAATGTCACTAATGGCATCGAAAAACGCGGCGTCACTTTCAGAATTTATTAAAACATTGTCACAGCATGACACTGTAGTATCGTCAATAAATTTCACATTCATTTTCTTTGATGCACAACTTTGATGAAAAACTGACTCACAGTTTTCACATTTCAAGTAACTAATTGGCTTAACTTTACATCTTTTACAGACAGAAGAGCTCACACGCTACCTCCTACCGTCGCCATTGCACGATAGTTACAACAATCGTTCAAAATTTTATCCGCCGACGTGTAAACACAAATGGGTCCGTCTTACTCAGTTTCTACAAACTAACAGAAATGTTGTCTTGCTTCACCATAAGTTAAAACAACAACAACAACAACAACAACAACAACAACAACAACAACAACAACAACAACAACAACAACAACAACAACAACAACAACAACAACAAAAACAACGACAACGACAACAACAACNTGTGTAATGCTCCATCGTGTAGAGATTTCTGTTTCGAAACTAATTTTGACAGATTTTTAATTAGGCAGTAATGATTATTGCCTGAATCATCAGAAACAAGCAATAAATTAACATGTGTGGGTTTGCGGCATTTGGTAAAATGTAGAGGTCCAACTACTTCTGTAACAGTTTTTCCATCTTTAAATTCCGATTCCAAGCCAAACACATTCACAGATATATTGTTCATTTCTTCGAATTTGGTGATGTCTTTTAATTTTACAGGGAAGTCTATACCGGTGAAATTAAGCAAAGTATCGTAATGCGGATATGAACTTGTTTGTGTAGGATTACTATTTGCGGAGAAAATGGCCGCATTAATTGCCCAAGCGAAACACGCATTGTCCTTATTTTGTATATTTAAAACTGCTTTTTTATTTTCAACACATCTCGGTAATTTAATATAGGTTGCCGCTGACATTGGGGTAAACTTGTTTATATTGACATCTAGGAACATGATATGTTTTAATGTCCATCCTGAGTCTTTCATCTGGAATTCAGATGCTTGAGAAGTCATTTCTTCTATAAATTCCTCAAACATTTTTTGTAGATCAGTTGATTGAGTCACTACTTTATTCTTAGTATTGAAGGACTTGATATCACTCATTTCTTTCTCAGGTATTACATAAAGCCCAAATACCTCAAAATTAATCTTGAACGTTGTATGCTCCTGTAAGTATTTTATAATTATGTTTTCTATTTTTGGCCTCGCTTCATCCATAAATATTTTATAATCGATGTGAGTTTTGGGACTATTGAATCGGTAAGTAGCTATTCTGTTCTTGAAAGCATATTGTAGTTTTGTAATTCCATCTTCCAAGGTCTCAATTACGGCTTTATTAATCCTCTTTCTATTGAGACTTGACGAATAACCAACACCAACCAGTAGAAGGTTGTGATTTTTTTAAAAATGAACAGTTATTTTGAATATGTCTGTTTAAGTTAAAGATTGTTGAAAACATTTTTCCACAATGTTCACAAATAATACTGTCTAACTTTGGTTTTTTATATGATGGACCTTCACTACACAGGCTATGGTGTAAACCCGGACAATTCTCACGAACATGTCGAGTTAAATTGTATTTATTTGAAAAAGCTTTATTGCAATACTTGCACTGCATTGTGAATAAAACTGAGGAGTTGATGCATATTACTTCGTTTTATACCCGGACGCCTGGTACTTCGGAAACATCTGGCAAACAGATGGTGTTATTTTTAGATATGATGTAATGTTCTATTTTTAGAAATGATGTCATCGACAGATGTGTTCTATTTTTAGAAATGACATCTGGCAACCATATGCGACGTAATATTCTATTTTTAGAAATGATGTGATCGACAGCTGGCAACCATATGTCATGTAATATTATATTTTTAGAAATGATGTCATCGACAGATGTGTTCTATTTTTAGAAATGACATCTGGCAACCATATGCGATGTAATATTCTATTTTTAGAAATGATGTCATCGACAGATGTGTTCTATTTTTAGAAATGATGTAATATTCTATTTTTAGAAATGACACCTGGCAACCATATGGTGCTATTTTTAGATATTATGTAATATTATATTTTTAACAATCATCGACCTCTGGTCGTCTAGGGCGAAGGTAACCTCAAGGTCAAGTCAAGGTCATCGCCCTACGGTCGTCAGGGGTCAAGGTCACCTCAAGGCCACGTCAAGGTCATCGACCTCTGGTCGCCTGGGGTCAAGGTCACCTCATGGTCATCGACCTCTGGTCGTCTGGGGTCAAGGTCACCTCAAGGTCATCGGCCTCCGGTCGTCTGGAGTCAAGGTCATCTCAAGGTCATGTCAAGGTCATCGACCTCTGACCGTCTGGGGCCAAGGTCACCGACCTCTGGTCGTCAGGGGTCAAGGTCACCTCAAGGTCATCGACCTAAGGTCGTCTGAGGTCAAGGGCATATCAAGGTCATGCCTAGGTCATCGACCTCTGGCCGTCAGGGGTCGAGGTCACCTCAAGGTCATCGACCTATGGTCGTCTGGGCTCAAGGTCAAGTGAAGGTCATCGACCTAAGGTCGTCTGGGGCCAAGGTCACGTCAAGGTCATGTCAAGTTCATCGACCTCTGGTCGTCAGTGGTCAAGGTCACCTCAAGGTCATCGACCTAAGGTCGCCTGGGGGCAAGGTCAAGTGAAGGTCATCGACCTCCGGTCGGCCGGAGTCAAGGTCACGTCAAGGTCATTGAAGGTCATCGACCTCTGGTCCTCTGGAGTCAAGGTCATCTCAAGGTCATCGACCTCCGGTCGCCTAGGGCCAAGGTCACATCAAGGTCTTCTCAGGGTCATCGACCTCCGGTCGTCTAGGGTTAAGGTCACATCACGGTCATCAACCTCAGGTCGTCAGGGGTCAAGGTCTTCTCAAGGTCGTCGACCTCCAGTCGTCTAGGGTCAAGGTCACATCAAGGACTTGTCAAGGTCATCGACCTCTGGTCGTCAGGGGTCAAGGTCACCTCAAGGTCATCGACCTACGGTCGTCTGGGGTCAAGGTCGTCTCAAGGTCATAGACCTCCGGTCGCCTAGGGTCAAGGTCACATCAAGGTCTCGTCAAGGTCATCGACCTCTGGTCGTCAGGGGTCAAGGTCACCTAAAGGTCATCGACCTATGGTCGTCTGGGGTCAAGGTCACCTCAAGGTCATCGACCCCTGGTCGTCTGGTATCAAGGTCATGTCAAGGGCAAGAGAAGGTCATCGACCTCTGGTCGTCTGGAGTCAAGGTCATCGACATCCGGTCGTCTAGGGTCAAGGTCACGTCAAGGTCTTGTCAGGGTCATCGACCTCTGGTCGTCAGGGGGGCAAGGTCATCTCAAGGTCATCGACCTCAGGTCGTCAGGGGTCAAGGTCACCTCAAGGTCATCGACCTATGGTCGTCTGGGGTCAAGGTCACCTCCTCACTCCGTCTCAGCTTTGTCATTTATACACTACTGACAACTAATGCACACTCCTTACTGTAGTAGTCAAAGCATTCCTACCTAACTCGATAGAACGCTTCGTATCCTCCTTACGAATACTGTCGACTAAGGAAACCAGTTCAAGTAACAAGATTAAAGAGCGTTATCAACATCGATGAATCAGATTAGATGCCGTTGTTATTGCTTTTATTGATCTTGTTGGTGCTTATGCTTCTGTTGTTGTTGTCGTCGTTGTTGATGCCGTAGTAGTAGTAGTAGTTGTAGTACTTGTTCTAGTTAACGCTGCAGTTGCAGTCGTTGTTATTGATTCTATTGGTAACAACAGCAACAGCTACAACAACAACAGTAACAACAACACCAACAGAAGCAGCAACAGTGACAACTAAAGCACACTCCTATAATCTATAATCAGAGTATTCCTATGTAGTCAGAGATTCCTTACTGTAGTAGTCAAAGCATTCCTACCTAACACAATAGAACGCTTCGTATCCTCCTCACGCATACTGTCGACTAAGGAAACCAGTTCAAGTAACAAGATTATAGAGCGTTATCAACATCGTTGCCTTAGATAGGCGCCGTTGTTATTGCTGTTATTGATCTTGCTGGTGCTTATGCTTCTGTTGTTGTTGTCGTCGTTGTTGATGCCGTAATAGTAGTGGTAGTTGTTGTAGTACTAGTTCAGGTTAACGCTGCAGTTGCAGTCGTTGTTATTGATTCTATTGGTAACAACAGCAACAGCTACAACAACAACTACAGTAACAACAACACCAACAGCAGCAGCAACAGTGACAACAAGAGTATGACGCCAAGCAATTATATTTTTGATTTGCCCTAACCACAAGACAGCCAATTTTTTATCGTTTCGATAGCCCGAAGGCCTTTCGCGCTCGCGAACGGATTTTAAGTTTTTCGCGTGTGACTGAAACCTTTTTTTTTGTTGGCAAGGAAAAATCCAATGATTACCCTTAGGTAATCGTTTAAGATAGACCCCTACACGACCACGGGTACCTGTATTAAGCCATCATATTTAACTGTGTATTGAATCGGTACAAACGACACGCCCTACAATGCAGAAAAATCTAGCAACTTACCCTTTGTATGCTTTGTTTCTCCATGTCTCTGTAGTTCTGTTGCCTTGTTTTGAACTTCATGCCTCTCCAACGCTGCTCTCTCTCTCTCTGTCTTTCCATTGTTTATAAAAATAATTAATATAAGTATTAACTCTTTAGATATTTAGCCGCCATCTTGTCGTTGTCAAATAATTGGTAACTTTTTATAAAGACCCTGTAGCTATTGTTTTTTTTTCTCAACTGCTAAAATAACACCCTGTATAATGCTGGTTTTAAATAGAATACTTCTTCGTTAAAGAATAAACGTTTGAGTGAGTTTACTATGTTGTCTTTAATATACCACTATATTTTAATTTACTGCTAATGCTATTTACTTTTTTTTGGTCTGTTTTTTCCTGTTGAAATAATGCTTTTTTGCCTTGTTTCTCCATGTCTCTGTCGTTCTATGGCTAACATTCATACCTTTCCAACGCTGCTCTCTCTCTGTCTTTCCGCTGTCTATAAAAATAATAATATAAAAAATAATTCTTTAGATTTTTAGCCGCCATCTTGTCGTTGTTAAATAATTTGTAACCCTGTAGCTATTGTTTTTCCTCAACTGCTAAAATAACACCCTGTATAATGGAGGTTTCAAATATAATTTTTTCTTCGTTAAATAATAAACGTTTAAGTGAATTTGTTTAATATACCACTAATTTTGGTAGCTAGTTTGACTGTCTTAGAATTTAATGCTAATATTTTTAATTATAGAATTTCTTTACTATGAAAAATAATTCGTCTAATTGTAATTTAAGATTAATGTTTTTAATACGTTTTTATTTAAAATAAGCCATCTTAACAGCTAATTATAGTTTTTAGAATACGTGGACTGTGTATTAAAACTGAAAAGCAATCAGAAATGATGAAATTCGAAGCAACTTACCCTCTGTCCTCTATTTTTGCCTTGTTTTTGGTTTCCGTGTCTCTGTCGTTCTGTGGCTAACATTCATACCTTTCCAATGCTGCTCTCTCTCTCTCTCTCTCTCTCTCTCTCTCTCTATCTCTGTCTTTCCGCTGTTTACAAAAATAATAATATAGAAATTAATTCTTTAGATTTTTAGCCGCCATCTTGTTGTTAAATAATTTGTAACTTTTTATAAAGACCCTGCTGGTTTTAAATAGAACTTTTCTTCATTAAATAATAAACGTTTAAGTGAGTTTGCTTTATTTAATAAGCGGTTTTACCAGCTAAATTATAGTTTTTAGAATGCTAATATTTTTAATTAATTATAGAATTTTATACTATGAAAACTAATTTCATCTAATTGCTGTTTAAGATTATAACTACAACAAAGCTACGTTTTTATGTTGAAAATATGAATATACACTTACCTTTCTTTATCCAAAAGGACACACACAAAAAGCACCACTCACTATATAATAGTCCAAGAAACTTTTAATAAAAAACAAGCAAAGCAGACTTGTTGATTTTATGACAATAATAATTCTAATTAGAAAATTGATTATTAATTAGAATCACGGCTATATTCACGAAGAAAGCCAGC
Source organism: Anoplophora glabripennis (assembly GCF_000390285.2). Lineage (NCBI taxonomy): Eukaryota > Metazoa > Arthropoda > Insecta > Coleoptera > Cerambycidae > Anoplophora > Anoplophora glabripennis. The sequence goes on from NW_019417914.1 coordinate 25,288, forward strand.
ATATAGTGCAGTGACTGCAGTTGATAATCGTGACATTGAAACAGGCTACTTGCTTATTTTGCTGAGACAGCTGTCTGAAAAACAGACTAACTTGGTTTTCTTACCACACCTAAGCGAAATAATTTCTATTTCAATACAATTTAAAAAATAAAAGAATTTGTCATTGGGCTTTAATATGAACTTAAGAAATATACAGGGTGTTCATTAATTGAATGCCGATACTTAAGGGTGTGAATCCTTGGGTCATTTTAAGAAGAAAACTTAATATCAACATATGTCCTAAACCTCTTAATTTTTGAACTACAGGGTGTTACAGTTTTATGAAAAAATTTACTTTTTTATTATAATTTTCTTATCACTCCAGATATTTTTATGAAATTTTGTACACACCTATTAATCATTAAGGAGCATTATTTGATGTAAAAAATGTTTTAAAATCTTTGCCAATGACGTCCGTACGAGGTTTGAACTAAACATTTTTGAAGAAAAAAATGGTACGCCACTGCTTTTTCTAAAAACTAAAATTATTTTTAAAATCTCCATTTATTTTACAGCAAATTCGGTCCCTAGACTTACTCTCGTACGACGCACCATTTGCACGTAAAAAAATGAAAACCAAAAAAAGTTTTTTCCCCAAGTTCATTGAGACTGCTTTTGATATTTTGTTGCCATTTTGTAGACACCCACCATGCGTGGAAACACTTTTTGTGGGGCAAAAATTAATTTTCTACTTTCACAAATGACGTTCACGTAGGCATAATATTAAATGTTTGGATAGAAAAAACGGTAAGCTCATTAAATGCCCCCTTAAAGCAAATGAAATAAAAATTAGTAGGCTGGGTAAAGTGTCATAATTTTTTACGCTTCTTTTCGCAATAAAGTTGACATTGATTTTTCATTATTAAAAAATTATTAGAGTAGGAGGTAAAATCTCATAAAAAATGGTAAATTTTACAATCGGTGAATTAGCTGACATGCATTTTACTTATGGGGTTGCCGACGGAAATGCATACGAAGCCAGGAGGATATACCAAGAGCGGTATCCAAATCGCGTACTACCCGATCCGAGAACATTTTCTGGGATTCATAGACGTCTTCACGAAACCGGAAATTTAAAAGTAGACCACAGTGCTAAAGGAGTCCCTGAAACAGTAAGAACACCGGAACTTGAAGAAGGAATTTTACATGAAATTGAGGAGAACCCCGAAACTAGCACGAGGAAAATCGCGGCAACATTTAATGTTTCACACGTACTTGTTTGGAAAATTCTTATCGAAAATTTGTTATATCCATATCACATTGAAAGAGTCCAGGCATTACTCCCTAGAGATTTCCCGTTGCGCATTAATTTCTGTGAGTGGTTTCTTCAAAAGCTGCTGGAAAATCCGTTATTTGACAGGTACATTCTTTTTACCGATGAAGCTAGTTTTTCTCGAAACTCAATACGAAATTTCCATAATAACCATTTGTGGGCGGATGAAAACCCTTTTGCAATTGTTGAATCAAATCATCAAGAACAGTTTTCAATAAATGTTTGGGCTGGTATTATTGACGATTATTTGATAGGCCCATTTTTTCTCCCAAGAAGATTAGATGGACAATCGTATTTACACTTTCTTGAAGAAGATCTGCCGCCAATGCTTGAAGACCTTCCTCTTTTATTAAGAAACCAGATGTGGCTAATGCACGATGGTGCGCCTCCACATTTTAGCTTACGGGTGCGTGAATTTTTAAATCGATTTTTGCAAATCCGGATGGTACTGTAACCGGCCTATAATTTTGCAAATCTTCTTGATCGTTTTTCTTATGAATACTACAACTAATACTACTACTATTTTACTAATTTTTAAGCAGTCTGGAAACTTGCCTGTTTTGAATGATAAAATCACATAAGTTAAAGGTTCTATAATTGAATCTATTATTTTTTTTTAATAACAAATGCTGGTATCTGATCAGGCCCAGCCGAATGCTTGTTTTTTACTTTTCACTTTAATAAAGCCAACAGTTCCTCACAAGTAAATGGCTCCAAAAAGAAAGACTTCGGAAAATTTGAACTGGAAATTGCAGGCAACTGTATGTTACCTGTTGTAGTTATATTATTAATTATTTCTAACGGTGCATTCTTAAAAATGTCATTGAACATCGAAGTAACAATTACCGGATCTTCAATTTTTTCCACGCCATTTTTTATACTAATATTTTTTTGTTGTCTAATTTTACCAGAAATCTCATTTATTGTGTTCCAGGCTGCTTTAATTACATTGTTTGAATTCATGATCTTATTTTGGTAATATTGTTTTTTTACTTCCTGCACAAATATGCTATGTCGTTTTTTTTATAGTCGTACATTTCTGTTAACTCAGGATGTGCCATTTTTAAAATATGTAAATCTTTAAGTTTCATGCTGGAGCTTTTAAAGGCGTCATTCACCCACCTTTTATCAGATGCAATGTTATTATTATTGAAACACCTACGAAAAGGAAAACTTATATTAAAATAATATATGACATAAATAAATGCTTTATTTATGTCATGCATCTCATAAATATCAAGCCAATTCTCCCCAGTGAGCAAATCATAAAATCCGTTAATTGCATTGTCATTAAAATTTCTTTTGTATTGTGATTTAGACTCTTTTGCTCTTACTTATATCGTGTTAATCTCATGTAAGACGGTTCTATGATCAGAAATGATATTATTTTACAATTAGTAACCCTGGTTGGCCATCTTACCAAAGGTTTCATATTAAAACTAGACAACAAATTACATAACTTGTTAAAATCGTCATAATTTCTAGAACGCACTGTTGAGTCTAAGTTAAAGTCACCATTTAATATAATATTAATGTAAGGATTAAATAGCATTTCGAGAACATCATAAATCTTATCAAAAAATATTTTTATATTTCCACTGGAGGATCTGTAGCATGTTAAAATAATTGTTATTTTGTTGTCCTTCTTCCATTTAGCCCCACATATTTCTAAATGTTTTTCAACACAGAAATGCTTTAAATCGATATTAATTGTATCAGGAAGATTATTCTTTGCAAAAATTGCAACCCCGCCTTTTTCTTTAAAACTTCTACAATACGAACTGATCAGTGAATAATCTCTTATATATTTAGCATTAATATTGTCAACTTTAGCGTGTGTTTCGGTCAAACACAAAAAATGTATATCAACATAAAAACTACATACATGTTCTTCTAAAAAACAGATCGACTCATTGTTTAAACTTTGTACATTCAATAACAAGATGTTTGGGTTAAATATCACTGGACTGCATTCTTTTTCGCTCGTGGGTGAAAAAACCTATTGACACAGGCACTCTCCGGCCAGACGTCTGGATTCATGGCTCGTCTAAAATGTTCCTCGTAAACATTTACCTTGAACGATGATTAGAACTCCGAGTTCCTCGATGTAATTTCCTCGCATGTTACCTCAGGAAAGCTTAATTTCAACAGTTCTTTCAATTATAACATAGTTGTGCCAACCCTCAACCTGCACACATGTAAAGACGTCATTTTTGGTACTCCTTTAACAGAAGAATCCACCTTTTTTCCTACAATTGTGTGTCTCCTACGAGCTCTGCTAGTAACCTTTTGCCATTCTCCTTTCCCTTTCTCGGGTGCAGATGCACCAGATGCACCACTCTATTCAACTGCTTCTCATTGCCAAGATTTATTATGTCACAACATTTAATTTGTGCTTGAATTTTCATCAAATCAGCTGATACTTGCTTCTTTGATATATAAATATTATTGCCAGTGTTTTTATTTGTATCGGTTGTTTTTACTTCCACATCCGTTTTTACACCTTTCTTTGGCTTATCCACTTTGTCCGACTCACTTTTTGTCGATTTATTTCGTTCTTGGACACTACCTGATTTAAATGAAATACTCAATACATTACATTATACGTACATAAATTAACTCAATTTGTGAATGTAACAAATGATTTTTTTCATTCAACTCATTTATTAAAATGTCCTTTTGCCTAAGTATATAAGAAAATATACGCGGATCTACACTTTTATCCATAGTTGTCATTTCATCTAGAACATCGTAAAATGCGGAGTCGATACCCACATTACTATTTTCACTTTTTTCACAACAAACAATAGTGTTATCTTCACAAAACTTTGCACTCAGCTTTGCACAACTTATGTGAAAGTAACTTGAACATTATCTACATTTTAAACCGTTTACTACTCTTGATTTGCAGCGTTTACACGGCACACCATTTACAGTTCCGCTTGACTCGGACGCCATTTTTCACCATAAATATAGCACCAGTCCAGTTAATCGTTTCTGCACATACGTTTTAATTTTGAATTTATCAGCAATAATGCCCAGCCATTTGTTTCTGCACCTGAGATTAAATATTACATTTAATTTTAAATTAACCACCAATGCACACTACTGATTTTTACTAAGCAGGGATTTAAATCGTGTTATTATACTCCTCTTCGTACTTTGCAAATTGTGCCTGTCCGTTAATGTTACTTTCTCTGCGAGAAAGCGCGCCGTCAGGTTTGAATTTCCTAGCAATTTGAATGTCGCGCTCCGCTCGGCTAATTAAATCTACCATGAATTTACCGCCAATTTGAATGCTGTGCTCTGATTGGTCGATCAAGCGATGGGGCGTGGTCTAAAAGTGGAAGGGTGGGGGTGGTCCATACCGCCGCAGTTCCTACTGACGAATACTCCTCGAATTGTTACTACTGTTATTCTCAAGAATATGTGTATTGTATTGCTAATTAAAATTCTAGACAAACATTAAAAAGTCTATAATTTGGGGGCTCGTCCGGGATAGTGCTGAGAACAAAGAAAATTTATGAAAGCTGTGTTTTAAATTCAATCTTCGATCGGTATAATCTATTTGATTCCCGTGGATCTGATTAGTTCAACCGATTTTGGACTCAGAAGCTACCGCTTTGTGTTAGCTAACAAAGAATAAACATTTCTCAAATCACTCCAGTTGTCATTGTTCGCAACGAGATTGAGATAGTATATAGCCAGCCGTTGCTGCTGTTGGGGACGTTGGAATCGCCAGGTTACATGTTTACATTCCAAGTGCACTATCATCATCAATTGCACTATTTGCACCTGGTTTATGGTAGTATTGGATGTGCTGAGGTAGGAAATTTAATTATACCAATCTTAATAACGCGAAGATTAATGCCTGGTTCAACGATTATGAAAAGAGATTAATGTAACCTCACATAAAAACTATTACTGACGCATGACGTATTTATTTTAATATTTTTTTAGCTTTGTTGTAATAGTATATTACGTAATAAGTGTTGTAAAAAGCATTTTACGCACGAATGGAAAAGTTACGCACGATGCCGCGTAGCGGCGAGTGCGTAATTCTATGAGTGCGTAATTGCATTACACCACGTATTACGTACTATGCTTTACCTACGACCACTACTTTAGGATTCCTATTACGTCGTACGGTAAAAAAATCGCACAGCTTGGTAAAAAAATCGTACAGTTTTCCTAGCAACCGCCTAGCAACGGTCAATACAAACAGTATTGTATTGGCCGTTGCTAGGCAGTTGCTAGGAATACTGTGCAATTTTTTTACCGTACGTAATAGGTATCTTACATTGATCGCAGAGTTTTAAGTATTTACAGTCGTAGTCGTAGGTAAATAATATTTTGGTTGCTTAGGTATTTCTTATAAAAGATTAGAGTCTTTCTTAAATGTGAAATATTACTTTATTAGTTTTGATTGTCGCCTGTAAAACTGACATATTTATTTACTTTTTAACTTGGTATATGTAATGAGGTAGAGTATACCTACGTACACGACTTTCGCTTGGTTTTTCTGAAAACATAATATTTCCGTCATTAGCTCTTTTATATAAAATGTTAGTGTGAGAGTAATCTATGCTACGTTTTTAAAGATATCAAAAATATGAATATCTGCCGATGTTTGTTCTGACGTCAATGTGACCTAAACTATAACTTATATATGTATTAAAATAGACGTAACTTTTCATCATTTTTCCTACGTTACTGGTAGGTATATAATTAAAATTTAAGTAACATAAAAAATAACGACTAAATTATGATCTATCTATATTGTTACTCTGTTCAGTCTCTTTTATCTAGTTTGTGGTTCAGTCGTTCAGTCGCCATCCGCCATTATAGTCGTTTAGTGAATAGGTAGCTTAGATTAGGGAAATCCCTAATCTAAGGTGAATAGTAATCATCAATAATATCAATATCAATCAGTATCAATGACGCGTGGTTGTTTGTTGTCTATTATTATATTCTGTTGGTTATGGCCTCATATTTAATAATTTAATTAATACTACTAGTAGTATTAAATACTACGAGAAAAAATGGATGATGAAACCAAGGTAAGTAAATAATAATTTATATCAACATTTTTGGTAGGTTATAATCATTACTATACTTATAGCGTAAATCGTAATAAACATTTTCCATTTTCCTACTCCCCTATTTTCGAAGATACTGAATTCCTGAACAGTAATATATTGTACGGTCACAGTCAAATCTAGTTTTGGAGAATTTTTTTCAGAATTTTAACCTTTACGTATACTTACAGTACAGTAGATCAAATGCAGGTATATATTTGTAGAACAGTGTGACATGAAATAAGATATCTGATGATGAATATGAACAATATCAACATAAAAATATCAAGTACAAATTTGTTTTAAGATTTCAAGAGATTTCGGCCATAGTAAATAATTACCAAAACTTGCTTATAACATTCAGCTGCCGATGTTTTATTATTATTATGTTATTTTATTTTATAACGGCTGTTTAAAAGGATAAAATTAACAATTGTGCTACTGGAATGTCCATGGTCATTTTTTAACTTTATTTGTTTTTCTTTTTCTATTTTCCACTTCATAGAAAGTCCTACAATTTCCGTAGATAGTTTTTGTTTCTAACTCTAAAAATAAAAATTTGAGAAGAGGGTCAAAATATATTAAATAACCCTGTACAATTTATATTTTTGAATATATTTTTTGTATTAAATGTTTATTAAAAAATAGAGAAATG
>NW_019417915.1:0-8880 GCF_000390285.2 Anoplophora glabripennis
CATTAACGTTATTGAAACTGACAGCTGCTATACAGCTCGTTGAAAAATGAGGTTAAGTTGGTCGCTATAAGCTACTCCCTACGTCCAATGTGTCAAGCCAACTTCGACCACGTTTTTATTTGAACGCTCGTTATATTTAATTTTTTATTATTAAGTATATATCACTGTATTTATTTAATTTAATAAATGAATTTAAAAATATATCAGATTTTTATTTATTTTATAATTTTAAGGGGAAATAGGGGAAATAAAAGAAAATAATTTTAATTAATTGTTTTATTAAATATTTATATCATATATACATATATTATACAGAACATATGGAAGAGGTTAAATTTGATTGATTTTGTTTACAAGTACAGGTTCAATAATATAAGATAATTTTTTTATTCTTTCTTGAAATCGGACACGGTCGATTGCGTCATGCATCCAACGCTCGCCACATCTAGCTGTCCGGTGGGCGTAAGCCCAGTGGATTATGTACCGGGTGTTGGTATGATCGTTGAACTGGACCCTCTTTTTGATCGGTGATGTGGACATTACGTATCTTCCTCACAATCTCAATGTACTTGATGTCTTCCTTTAAACATTGGATATTTGCCAGGAATTCATTTAACCTCTTCATATATTCGGCTTCCATATTTTTGTTACTCCACAAATTCCAAATTTGTGGTATTGGCAACCATGCCCTTGCTCACTAGGTATACAGGCTTCTCCTGAACTAGTTTCTTCAATTCGGTAATGTCAGAAGCCGAAATTATTTTTATGTAGCGTTCGGGTAAACTGACTTTGCCCTCTGCCAATGTCACTACTACTCGAGGTCCAAACTGGCCCAAGACAATGTCGATGTATTCTATTTTGTATTTTACATCAACTTCTAGTTGATTGGTTCTAATGAATGGCTTCACTAATGCTTGTTTGTTAATGGCAGCAAACATTTTTTGTTCTTTTGATAATTGTTTTCGATATATACTTTCAACGTCTCAAACTCGAATGAGCTGGAGACGCTCCATACAGCTATTTTATTCAATTTGTAAATGCTTGCTCAGCAAAAAAATAGATGACCTCATGACTATGACATCATCATCACCATCCACACATTCTGCTCTTTGTGTTTTGCCGACATCCGCTATAGAACCATGTTCTTATCAGGAAACAACAACAACATAATACCTTATCACATTATTTATTACCCACATTCTTTAATGTTTATACCGTACTTCAGTCTCCAGACTCTAGACAAACTTGTAGCGACATGCTTAAAGCAGCCGGCAAACAGCTGTACACGCTTTCGCTTCAAGTTATGTTCTTCTCCTACGTTTGTTACCTCTTCTGTCTGCTGATTATGGATACAAATGTGCCGCTTTAAACTATCTCCTCTTGCAAACTGTCTATCACATACGTTTAATTCCTCACGCTTCAAGTTATGTTCTGAGAATCCATGTAATAAATCAGCGCAATATTTATATTAGTGTCACAGATAACTCGCTAACATGCAGAATTATAACCTTGGGGGGCTCGAGACTGTTTACTTAGCTCGATAAATATTACAGACCGCTTACGTTACCATGTTGCTATTTTTTAACTATCAGGTTTCTTATATTTTCTACCTTATAACAAAAAGATTTATACCAAGAGGCCGTCGCCGTTGCCACCGCCGCCCCCCGCAGCCCGCTGCCGGCTTCCAGCATCGTAGGCCGTATCCGGCCGCCTGCTCCCCCCTATGACGCAGGCATCCCGCTGCAACCCCACACGCCGGCACCCCGCTGCCGCCCCACGCGCCTGCACCCCGCTGCCCCCCGCCGCTGCTTATGCACGCACCTGCTGCCGCCTCTGACGTCACGCTCCTCGATGCCGACCTCCTGGTGGTCATTGCCGATGACGGACCCCGGCTTCTTCTGCAATCCAGATCCCCCACCCCCGCGCCCCACTGACACTTCTTCAGCGTGACCTTGGAGCTGCTGTTCGAGACCTGGTGCTAGCTTCGGATGGCGGCAGCCCGGTGGTGACCTTGAAGTGGCTTCATTCTCTCACTGCTATACTACTCTCAGAATATATGGTGCTGTCTGGGAAAAGCGCTATATAAATTTCAAAGATAAAAATTTTTATTTGAAAAATATCCAATAAAAGTATACGCATGCATTGTCGTAGAACAAAATTAATATAAGGGGGAATTTATCGTTGTATGACTTAGGATAAGAAATTACAAGTCACTGTTATATGTCAAACCATAATCTGCAAATCATATGAATATATAGAAATTTGTTAAAACAATACATCTTTTATTTATTTAAGAAATTTTAGTCAATATAATACCTCAATATAATTCAACATTCAAATATAAAGGCGCTCAACAAAACAACAACATAATAACAAAACATCTATTATAAAAAAAATAGTCAATATAACATCTGAACCCACACCCAAAAATTAAAGAGTCTCATATAAACATTCAAAACATAAAAATTATTTTAGAAAATAAGAAAAAGTCCAGTTTATCTCACAATCCTTTTATTTTTTAAAAATTAGATTAGATTAGAAATTAATTGGAAGTGACTATTTACTAAAACTGTATTATGTGCAAGTTGAAAGCCTACTAAAGTATGGAATTGCCTTTTGGGGTGACTCCACTCTCTCACCTGATGTTTTTGTGGTGCAAAAGAGAATATTGAGATGCATTGCCGATGTCCCTAGTACACATACATGTCAGGAAGTATTTGGTAGATATAAACCCTTTTTGGCCTTTATATGTTTGAGATATGTTTGTTTGTGTTTAATAATAAATCTAAAAGTTTTTAGCTAACTGTGACGTCCATAACATAAATACTAGAATAAAGAATGATTTGCGTATCCCTTATTCCCGTACTTTTAAAGCTCTAAGCAAAATTGTATCTTGTTGAAAAGTGCTTATATAGTACCGCAGACTTTTATACAGGGTGATCGAGAATGATTGACCGTGCCGCCTCATACTGATTTTTGATGTGCGGCATACCAGTTTTTGATACCAATACTAGAATCATGAGCGCATGTTGAGGGATTTTAATGGTAAACNAAATTTCATTCATTTATCACAACGCGATTGAGAGATATTGCAAAAAATTGATTTCCATTCCTCCCTCTTCAATGGGTCCCTGTGCCCTTAGGAAGCTTTTCCGGACCCATATTCATATGAACTTTTTTACTTAGTTTTGATAATAGAATCGGCCTGTTCAGGGTTGGCAGCTAATTATGAGACACCCTGCATATATACAGCGTGTCCCACTAGTACGGGAAAGTCCAATATCTATGTTAAAATGAGGAATATATGGATTTTTATTTTTACTGTGTTGCCACATTTCTCGGAATGTACAAATTAAAAATATATTCAGCTATACAGGGTGTTCCACTTTTCCTGGCCAGACACCAACTTTGGTTTTTTAAATGGAAACACACATTTTTTATATTTTTTTCGGATTCTACATAAAAAATAAAGGGTACTTTGTGCAGAATAGTTCTGTACAAATATTCTGTACATATATTGGACTTTCCCGCACTAGTGGGACACGCTGTATATATATATAATCGAATATATTTATTTTCTTGGGTATAGGGTTCTTGTCTGTCATTAAAAATGAAGAAAGAAAAACACCAGAAAACTTCTTACTCTTAACGTTTCGTTCCCGATCAGGAACTTTTTCAAAAGATTTTTAATATTCACATGTATTACAAGTCAAATTACATATTTTAAAACCTAAAAATATACAAAAACATACAATTACATTATTATCGAAAACAATTAATTCTGTTTATACGTAATAAACAACCATTCCACACAATTTTTAAAATTTAATTGTTAAAAATATAGAGGAGAATTTTTTATTTTGTTTGTCATCTTTCTTTTTTTTTCATTATTTTAAAATTAGCTTCAATTTGCATTTTAATTGGAAATTTGTTATAAATAGTATTAATTCAATGCTGATGTGAGGATACGATGACACTGCCATGAGAAACAAAACGCGATAATTTGAGCAAGTTGTACGCCTGGTGGCGAATTTTTTTAAAAATGAAAAACAAGAGACATCTAGGAGATTTATTGGGGACCAGAAATTAAATAGTATAGAAAACATAAAGTTCAAAAATTGGATTTATTAAACCGATTTGTGAATAAATAAATTAAAATATTGAAAATAATTACGTTTATTTAATTAAATTATAATATATTTGACTTAAATTTTTAATATCAGTTTTGTCATTAATACTACTTTTACTTTTTTTTTAATATGAATCATTTCTTGAATTAGTCTTTTGTTGTAATTTGGTTCTTTTACTAAAATTTTAGTTTGATCAAAATTAAATGAATGTTTTTTATCTTTTATATGTTTATTAAGAGCTGTTGAGCAGTTTTTTGTATATTTATGACCTTTTAATCGGTTTTCTAGATTTTGTGAAGTCGTACCTATATATTGACCATTGCAATCATTACATGGAATAGAGTATACAACATGTGAATTTTTTAAGACAGGAGTTTTACTTTTCAAAGGCGTGAATAATTTTTTTAATTGGTTAAATGATTTATGAACAGAAATATTGTATTTGGATAAAATAAATTTAATTTTTTCTGATAAACATTGTATATATATGGTAATGCAATATATTCAGAATTAACAGAGATTTAATCAGAGGCTATGGTTTCTTTTTTTCTTGATTTATTATAGAAAGTAAAAATTCTTTGTTTAATAATTTTATTAAAAAACTTGGGTGGATAATTGTTATTTTGTAATATATTTTTTATTTTTTTGACGATTTTAGGTCGGTAAATAGGACTGGTTAAGTTCAATGCTCTATTAATTAAACCAATGACTACACTTTTTCGGTATGTTATAGGATGATGAGAATTAAAATTTAAATATCTACCGGATGAAGTAGGTTTTGTGTACCATTTAGTTAAAATTTTATTGTTTATGCAGATTAAGGTTAAATCAAGAAAATTAATTTTGTTATTGTTTTCAATTTCAATAGTGAATTGTAATTTGGGATGGAAACTGTTAAATGCATTTAAAATATTGTCAATTTTATCTTCGGGAAGTGCGATAATGCAATCATCAACATATCTTTTGAAATATAATATATCAAAATTTAAATTATTAATAACTTCTTCTTCCAAAAATTCCATAGTTAATTGTGCTATTGTTGAAGAAATTGGTGCTCCCATTGTACAGCCTTCTATTTGTTGGTAGAAATCATTTTTATATTGAAAAAAATTAGTAGTTAGAGTAAGTTTAATACCAGTTAAGAATTCATTTAAAGGTAAAGTAGTATGATATTGTAAAACGTTCCATTTTTTTGTAATTATTTTGATTACTAGATCTGTAGGAATGTTTGTATATAATGATGTTACATCTAATGAAATTAATCTGTAATTAATAGGTACCTAAAACTGTGTCAATAAAATTTTTAAAACAAAAAGAATCTTTTATGTAATAATCATTTTGACAAATAATTTTTGAAATAACTTCTGCTAAAAACTTTGATAAATTATATAAAGGTGACTGAATACTAGAATCAATTGGACGTAAATGAATGTTAGTTTTGTGTAATTTTGGGAGACCATATATTTTTGGGGGTTGTGCATTATGGATCAACAATTTCTTAGTTTCATGCTCATCTATAAACTTACTTTTTTGCCATCTTTTGATTAAAATATTGTTTTTATTTTGAAAATTATTTGTTCGATTTGAATTTATTTTTTTATATGTGTTTGTGTCATTTAGTAAATTTAACATTAATTATGACAGTTTTATTAAAACTGTCATAATTAATACTTCTGATTATAACATAAAAATGTTAAATTTACTAAATGACACAAACACATCAGCGATCTAGTTCGTTTCGATGACAAAATCAAGAAGGGCGAGAGTAGGTTGGTCACGGCTTTTAAAACTCCGGTGCTACGCCATCTACGTTAAAAGTGAGGCTGTTCTACGACACGGGTTGTTCGTCGAGTTAGCACGGGATAGGTCGGGAGTAATTAAGGAGTAAATATAGGTGTTAAATTAAAAGTGACGTTATACAGTGTGAATAAAATAAATGAAACGAAATTAATAAAAATTTCGTTACAAGCGGTATGCCTGCGTCATGGAGCAGGGAGCAGGGAGCGGGATGGCGATGCTGGAAGCCGGCAGCGGGCGGCGGGGGGCGGCGGCGGCAGCGACGACGGCCTCTTGGTATCAATCTTTTTGTTATAAGGTAGAAAATATAAGAAACGAGATAGTTAAAAAATGGTAACTTGCTAACGTGAGCGTCCGCAATATTTATCAAGCTAAGTAAACAGTCTCGAGCCTCCAAGGTTATAATTCTGCATGTTAGCAAGTTATCTGTGACACTACACTAATATAAATATTGTGATGATTTATTAGGTATATTTTAAGAAATACTTGGTAAGAACATGGACTCATAGCGGATGTCGGCTAAACATAAAGTGTGGAATGCGTGTGAGAAGTTAGAGTGTATGAAAACAGGTGCGACTGTTTGTCGTCTGCTTTAAACATGTCACCACAAGTTCGTCTAGAGTCTGGGGACTGGAGCGCGGTATAAACATTAAAGGATGGTGGTAATAAATAATGTGATGTTATTATGTTGTTGTTGTTTAGAAGTTGTCTAAGAAATACTTGATAAGAACATGGTTCTATAGCGGATGTCGGCTAAACTCAAAGAGCGGAATGTGTGGATGATGATGTCATAGTCATGAGGTCACCTATTTTTCAGTGGCGACAGCGAGATGCAGGCCTCTTGGTACCAATCTTTTTGTTACAAGGTAGAAAATATAAGAAACGAGCGCGTTGGATTAAGATAATAACATGATGCTGATGTAACTTTTCCTGGAATGTGGCCACAGCTGTGCGTATGACTAATACCAGAGAAGATGTTTTAATATAAACAAAGCGGAGGCTTCAGATAAAAAATCCACTAAAAGTACTCATGACAAAAATATTATTTAAAAAAATAAATCCCGTGTCGAATCAACACATATGGGTTGTTTGGTTTTAGCGTTTGCTTTGATACTCTCTTGGATGCATAAAACTTTTATTTTTTAATGTAAACAAACATATTTCTCCGGCTTCATATGAGAACGTGACAATAAAGTAAACAAATTTTGATCATATAATTATTATCGCATAAAATAATATTACGCCGACAATCGAATATTTACGTATAAATATCAGTTGGGAAAGATTAGTTTATGCTATTATTAGAGTATGCATATACAGGGTGTCCACCGAAAGGCGTTTTAAATGGATTTTACATTTGAATTATTTGAAAAAATTATAACAGCTATTTTTACTGTAGAGGTTGGCATTACTCACGTTCTTGGAAAACAATGATGACGTCATAATCATTTCCAGCCCAGGTGTTGTTTTTATTACAGTTATGTAAACAAATGTATGATTTATTACCTTTTTCTTGAAATTTTGTCGGGTTTTTAAGCAGTTATGTAAAAAACTTTAAAGGCGGTGTGCGCCTTAATTTTTTCTCGGAAATTGATATTTAGATGTATTTCTTGGAAAATACGTGACCAAAGCGTTGTTTATATTACCGTTATGTAAACAAATACATGATTTATTACCCTTTTCTTGGAATTTTGTCTGGCTTTTAAAGAATTTTCAACCTGTACTGTGGTCCTAGCGTGGGAACTTGTANATTTCTTGGAAAATACGTGACCAAAGCGTTGTTTATATTACCGTTATGTAAACAAATACATGATTTATTACCCTTTTCTTGGAATTTTGTCTGGCTTTTAAAGAATTTTCAACCTGTACTGTGGTCCTAGCGTGGGAACTTGTAGATAAGAGGATGTTAAAATATTTCATGTTGCACAATATTGTGTGTAATGGATTTAACAGCTCAGATTTTTTTTTGCTAAACGAAAATTTACAAAACTGGATAAAACATAGACTGAAACGTCTCCAGCTCATTCTAGTTTGAGACTCTGGAAGTATCGAAATAATTGCTAAATAAAAAACATGTTTCTTTGTAGTAGAGAAGCATTCATTAGAACTAACCAAATAGAAGTGGATACAAAATATGAAATATCCGACATCAGCATTGTCTCGGGAAAGTTTGGATCTCGAGTAATAGTAATAATACTGACAGCGGGTAAAGGCAGTTCTGCAAGCTATAAAATAAGAATTTTCGAACTTTGATGAGTAACGGAAAAGAATATATGAAGAGGTTAAATAAATTCCTGATAAATATCCAATGTTTAAAGGAAGACTTGACGTAGGCATTGAGATTGTGAGGAAGATACATAATGTTCACATCACCGATCAAAAAGAGGGTCCAGTTCAACAATCATACACTCACAGGACAGCTATAGGTGTTGATGCAATATATCGAGTCTGATTTCAAGAAAGGATAATAAAATTATTATAACGAGTGTTCAAATAAAACCGTGGTCAAGTTGGTTCTGAAATTTTGGACGTAGGGCGTAGCGTATAGCAAATGAACTTAAACGTCATCTGTCAAAGCGCTATATCGCCGCTATCAATTTGAATATTTTCGTTTTAAAAAGCGTTTAAAATGGTGTTTTCTCAAGAACAAAAAGTGTTTATCATATAGTCCTACTTTAGAAATGGACGCAAGATTGATGGAATATGGAAGTATTCTATTGAGGAATGTTTCATAGAATTTCAAAATCAATTTCCCGGCGTTGTTGAGTACAAAATTTTTCAAAGTGCAGTTCAGCGTTGTGTTAATGTTTTTCGTGAAACGGGCAGTGTAACAAGAAAAGAAGGAAGCGGCCGACCTAAAAAGCGGACTGAAGAATTAAAAGAAAATGTCCAACAAATAATGGAAAATGCGCCAAGAACTTCTGTACGTGTTTTATCACAAATGGTGGGAGTA
>NW_019417915.1:10185-19914 GCF_000390285.2 Anoplophora glabripennis
CCTTTGAAGAATCGGCTTTATGACATATTTATATTTCCAGCTATTTCCGCCCGATATCGGCTTCGATGAGTCATAAGACAGTCTGTTGGCACTGGTATTTCTAATGATGTCAGTATATTTCTTTTCATCGTCACTCGTGTAAATTTTAAATGGACGCTTCTTAAACAACAATTCAAAGAGGTCCCTCGTTCCCTTATATTCGCTGTCCTTTATTAGCACATTATCTTCAACGAATTGGACTTTAGAATCTCCGATGTAGAAGTAATCTTCCTCAAGATTGTATCTGATGCCATACTTTACGTCAAAGCTATCTTTAGTATCATGCACCAGTCCGGATATGTAGAATTTAGATAGATCGTGAAATTTTTCAAGATATTTCTCATCATTGTCGGTGTCCTCCTCGGGGAGGTCTGTGTTCGTATAAATATCACTATCAGTGTTTTGTGGACTCATCTATCTCACTCTTTGGTTCAGACTTCTCTATTCCATGTTTTATGACAGACAAAGTTGACAGCAGCGACTGAGTAGGGTTTACACAGTTATGTTCTTTTCCTATGCTTGTTATATCTATTTGTTCTTCTGTTAGTTGACTATGGTCACGCATGTGGCGCTTTAAGTTATCTGCTCTTGCAAACTTGTAAACTGTTTATCACATACGTTACAAACAATTTTTTTGGATTTGTGACCATTCATGTGTCGACTTAGGTTGCTTAACAGAGTGAAGGTTTTACCACAAACTTTACATGTGTTCATGTTGATTGTATCATAGCAAATGATGTTCACAATGAAGAGTAGCTACATATATACATGGATGATAACTCATAATTAGAAAGAAAAAATAAGAGCAATGAGAACAAGCGAGGACAAGTGAGGACAACATTGAGGACAAGTGAGGACAAGTGAGGCCAACATTGAGGACAAGTGAGGACAAGTGAGGCCAACATTGAGGACAAGTGAGGACAACATTGAGGACAAGTGAGAACAAGTGAGGACAACATTGAGGACAAGTGAGGCCAACATTAAGGACAAGTGAGGACAAATGAGGCCAACATTGAGGACAAAATAATGACATCACAATAGATATTCACTTGATATATATTTAGTAATTCTTATGATAACTTACTGCAATCAGCTGACATATAACGTTAATATTAAGACATGCTCAACGTCTATCCTCACCCCCACTTATCCCACACTGAAATGTTTTTTATTGAATATTTTTCTCTTTTTTTATTTTTTCCTTGTCACATACATATATTTAAAGAATATTATTATTTTTTATTGAATATTTTTTCTTTTTTTCTTTTCATACTTTTTTAAAGAGTATTAATGTTTTTATTGAATATTTTTCTCTTTTTTTTCCTTGTCACACACATATTTAAACAATATTAATGTTTTTTATTATTATTACTTAAAATTAAAGTGAAATAAAACATATAAAAATATATAAATTTATTAATTAAATAATACATTTTTTTTTCCTTAATATATAATATATTTACAAAAAACAATATCTATATACAATACAATAACAAAAAAAATATTTACAAATAATATTTATTTAACATATATAATGTCTGAGAATAATCTCCAACTAATTTTGATGGCCATTTGCTGCTGTCTGGGCCAGATGACCATCCAACACCTTGACCATTGGTACCCTTGGAGACGTTCTCCTGGAGCCATACCATCAGCTGCCTATGTGTTTCATTAGTTTTTACATTTAATTTAAAAATTAAATTATTTTCTTTAATTACCCGGTGCAAAGTTTCCAAAAAATTATATTGAGTAAAGTAGGCGGCCTCACAAACGGCCTTATCTATTGACCAATCGATTTCTTTGTAATTTAGAAAAATATTTTTTGCCGAGAAACATTGACTATGTCGATCGACCAATGACGGATCACCGTTGACCAATAATTTTTCCAAATAATACCGATTAAATGAATTTAATATTGGATAATGACTCTTTATAATTTGACGTAAAATATCGAGGCTAATATGAGACATATATTCCTTTTGGAAAATATTTTGCAGTTGTTCGATAAATATATCGTATTGAAGTTTTTTGGCAAAGATTTTTTTCATCAACCCGATGTTACATTTATCGCGCAAAGCTAGCCAATATATTGCACGGTCGGGAATCACGATTTTTTCCAGAATTTTGTCAATTAATTGAAAATTATCGTCAAAAATGGCTTTTTGAAGGAAATCTTCGTAAGTCTTTTGTGAAATTTTAACAAGTTCGTATTGCAATTGAATGTCTAAGTCGGCCATCGCGAACAACGGTAGAAAGACGAATGATGTCAACGTTTACTATATCGCGCTATTTATTTCGACTTAGAACTCCATGGGAGTGGTCGAACAAGTCGCTGCTTGTTGGAAATTATATCCCCACGGGATCGTGTCTGTGGTGACGTAATTTATTATGCGCTTGTCATCGTACGGACTGAGAGCCAATTTATTTTGTTTAATTGTATATAAATCGTGATGTTTGGAACGTATAAGTCTCTGCTCTTTAACCAGTGTGTTTTGATTAAATAGGCAATTCGTGAAATCTTCGAAAGTAATGTGTTTTACGGCTGATCGAGTAAGTCCTTTGATACGCATATTTGAGGGTTTTCCCTCGACTTTATACGAGTACATTTTAGCTCTGAGCCCGGCATACTCGGTAACTATTCTCCCACAGCTTTCATCTTTCATAAGACCTAGTACTTTTTTGTTGACGCGAGGCATACCGTACGCATTATCTTCGGGGTAGTCTGATGTATCAAACAGCTGGATGTCTCTCTTCATGCTCTCGTAAATGTCAATGTCCGTGAATTCGTATATTAAACTGTCAGTGTCCGTGTACAATAATTTAGCCTGATTGCCGAAATTTTGTTTAATATAATCGTAATGGAAATCGTAAAGTATAATTTTGGAAAGGTCCAGAATACTAAATCCAACATAAATCGGCTTGTTGAACTTAATTTTGAGTCTGTTCATCTCTACTATAACCATGTCTTCATCGAAAATTGTTAAACTGTGAAAATTTGGTTTCGCGATCAAATTTTTTGCCCCATATCGACCCTCCCATTGTGTGACCAGTTTAACGTCTTTATGTTTTCGCACATTTTCCATGGTTTTACCAAAGACAGAATTATTCATTAATTTATAGAAATTTTTCTCAAATTCGTTAGTCGCCTGTTTCCGTAAATCCGTATTTAAATTTATGTATTTTTGTAACCAAGCCGATTGGTTGAATTTAAGAATTTTGTGTACTTTAGTAATCTTTAATCCCCGCTCAATACACCGTTTCAATTGTCTGTAATGGATAACGTAACCGGTTTTCGAAAAAAGTGTTGTCAGTAATTTTGATTGTTTGCCTCCTGGGGGAACCATTTGTTCCGGGCACAGGGGTAAGTCTTTGTGGAGTTCATGAAGTTCGGGCGGGTACTCAATGTCCACTTCTAAAATATAACCGATTTCAGCATCATCTGCTAAATCGGTTATATTCAAGTTGTAGAATTGATCGACGGGTACCCACTCGAATCCCCCGGTTGGAAGGGGAAGAGACATCGCCGCGCCGTATAAGTTATTTACATCATAGTACATGATGTACTTATCGGGTTCGTCCGGATTGTATGCCTCACCCATGTACTTGTTGTTAGCCTTTGAGTACCGGTTCGACACTTGGGCTACGCCACCTCGGATCCCCTTCTCGATAATTAAAACTTTGTCAATGTCCGTCAGTAATTCTAATGTCTGTTTAGTAATTTTGAGCATGGAATCAAAGGCCAGACCGGGGGAGGTGTAATAATGTAAAGGCTCAAGACCGTAAGTTTTTAGACAATTTTCACGGAAATTTTCGAAAATATCAGCCAAAAGTAGAACGTCAGTTTTCAGGTACAAGTCCGAATATTCCCCCAAATTTTGAATATTAAATGTATTCCAGACATTTGTAGCGTGCTCGTACTCGCTGTCTGAAATAGCTTCGTCAGTCAGTTTATTATAAAAATCGTCTTTAGTCGGTAATGTTGCGTCATTTAATTTTTCCCACGAATTTAGATAATCGTAAGGAAAAACACCTTTCCTGGTCAAAAGACGAACAGTCTCCTCCGAATCACAATGAGATTTAGTGATTCTTTTTTGGCTGTCGTCGAGGTATGAGGCCAATTTTTCAAATTTGTCAGCCATAAACCGGAAAGAATCTATAAATCTCAATTTGATTCTGGTATCCTTTACATCTTTTGTGAAGGAAATATATTTTTCCTTATTTATTGGTAAAAGTGAAATGTTGCCCTCAAATGACGTAGCCAAGTGACGTATGATTAAGTGACTGTCGTAAGAAGACAAGCAATGAAAAACGACCGGTATAACGTGACTGTCTGTATAATTTAAGTTACAAGAATTATGACAAGGCCCCCGGTAAACTGAATTTAGATGTGAATGGTCCATAATTTTGATATCGAAACTGGTAAACGGTTTTTCGCAAATGTGACAAAATTTCGCGTTGTCATGTTCGAATTTTTGCGCGGCAGTCAAAGGCTCCATGGGCTTCGGGTGAGATAGGATGTTATTCACCTCGTCGGCAATATGTTCAAGTTCCCGGACGAACCACTCCTGGCAATCACTACCCCGATACAATTTAAAACGCGAGAGACTATCATCATATGAACATTTAAGATAATAGGCGACACTAAACGCGGTATGTTTTTGTACATTTCGAGTATTTAAATTTAGATCGTTGTTCTCGTCACACGGTTCCAAAATGCATTCAAAATCTGCATAAACGGCGAACGGTACCCTCTCTTTGAAACGATAATTTTTAAACTGTAAAAATTTTTCTTGCTCACCTGGTAGTTCTACTTTGCAAGTATTTGTTTTATAATTGCAATATATTATGTGATCATCTAAAAGACGCTGCTCTGTGAAATGATTAAGACAACGATTGCAGATGTGTTTTTTAGTCTTATGTTTAGATATTTGTTTGGATAATAAACGCGACATGTTTTTTATCCACGCAAAGTGATAAACAGGTGCTTCATCGTCATCGTTGTCGCTGTCTTGAACCGAATATGCCGGGACCATTAGTAAATTTATAACTCGTTTGCTATCGTTTTTACTCAAGCATACCGGTAGGACTTCCTTCTTATCAATGCCGTACACATTAATTGCCAAGTTATTTAGACGCTCTAATTTTGGAATTTGTTTCAAAGTTATAGGAAATTCTATGTCGTCAAATTTTAATATGTCACGAAAATCGGGATATGATGAAGTTCTATATATATGTGCTTTAGCTGGATGTAGAGCAGAGACTATGCTCCATAAAACACAATATTCATCATTATTCTTTACGTTAACAACACACGTTTTGTTTTTAATAAACTCGGGCATCTCAACGTACGTTGACGAGCCCACGGTAATCGGTGAATAATTATTTATATTTACACGTAACCCGATAATTTCCAACAAAGTCCAGCCGCTATTACGATGTTCAAAGTTTTCTAGTTTGTGTAGTATAGGTTGAACAACATTGTCTTCCCACCACTGTTTTATATTTGTACTGCGGTCAATAATTTCGTTTTTTGTCCCGAATGATTTTAAATCTACTTCCCCGTCATTTAATTTTACGAAATTTCCTTCAAAAACTAAATTTACTTTAATTAACGAGTCTTTTAAAGCATTCTTCGCTTTTATAGAAAAACTACGAAATGATTTTTTTAGAAACTGTTTAGGTTCCTTGAGACTAACGTTCACGATGATTCCCGACCGCACACGACTCTTGAAGCACGATTTCACATCTTGCCACACCAAATTCTTCTTGTTGGGACGCACTACCGAACCTCCGGACACTTTATTTTTAATTTTCAGTTGTTTTAGCTGTTCACGATAATATTTCAGCACCGCCAAATTGTTTTCCAAACGGAATATATTCTCGTTCTTATCAATCTTGTGAATTTTAATTTTGATGGCCTCGTTTAATACACCGATATTTTTATTTATAATTTTGATGTGTCTGTTGATCTCGTCATCGGTCTTCAACAGAGTCAACGATTTTTTGGTCAGTTTAATAATTTTACAGCTGACATCACACACGGTCTCGGCAACTGACATTTTGTATTTCAATAAAAAAAGTTTAACACGACTTTGAAAAGCAAACAAAACAATCACGTGCACTCGAACAAATTTCGAAAGCAAATGAGACCTTTTCACGAGTCCACAGGCTTTTATAGTCGACGCGTTCGGCTATTTCCGGTTATAACCGGTTATTTCCGGTTATATCCAGTTTTGCATCAAAAGCCTCTGAAACGCTGGACAGATAAAGCCATTGCACAACATTATGCAACATTATGAAATATTTCATCACCCGCTAATCTACAAGTTCCCACGCTAGGAGCACAGCTACATGTTGAAACTTGTTTAAAAGCCAGACAAAATTCCAAGAAAAGGGTAATAAATCATGTATTTGTTTACATAACGGTAATATAAACAACGCTTTGGTCACGTATTTTCCAAGAAATACATCTATATATCAATTTCCGAGAAAAAATTATGGCGCATACCGCCTTTGAAGTTTGTTTACATAACTGCTTAAAAGCCCGACAAAATTCCAAGAAAAAGGTAATAAATCATACATTTGTTTACATAACTGTAATAAAAACAACACCTGTGCCGGAAATGGTGATGACGTCATCATTGTTTTCCAAGAACGTGAGTCATGCCAACCTCTACAATAAAAAATAGCTGCTATTATTTTTTCAAATAGGTCAAATGTGAAATCCATTTAAAACACCTTTCGGTGGACACCCTGTATATGCATACTCCAATAATAGCATACACTAACCTTTCCTAACTGATATTTATACGTAAATATTCGATTGTCGGCGTAATATTATTTTATGCGATAATAACTATATGATCAAAATTTGTTTACTTTATAGTCACGTTCTCATATGAAGCTGGAGAAATATGTTTTGTTTTACATTAGAAAATAAAACTTTTATGCATCCAAGAGAGTATCAAAGCAAACGCTAAAACCGAACAACTGATATGTGTTGATTCGACACGGGATTTATTTTTTTAAACAATACTTTTGTCATGAGTACTTTTAGTCAATTTTTATCTGAAGCCTCCGCTTTTGTTTATATTAACATCTTATCTGGTATTAGTCATACACAGCTGTGGCCATATTCCAGGAAAGTTACATCGTCGTGTTGTTATCTTAAACCCACGCGCGCGCGCTCGTTTCTTATATTCTCTACCTTATAACAAAAAGATTGATACCAAGAGGCCGTCGCCGCTGCCGCCGCCGCCCCCCGCCGCCCGCTGTCGGCTTCCAGCATCGCCATCCCGCTCACTGCTCTCTGCTCCATGACGCAGGCATACCGCTGCCTCCCCGCACGCCGGCATCCCGCTGCCGCCCATCACGCCTGCACCCCGCCTCTGACGTCACGCTCCTCGATGCCGACCTCCTGGTGGTCATTGCCGATGACGGACCCGGCTTCTTCTTCTGCAATCCAGATTCCCCACCCCCGCACCTCACTGACACTTCTTCAGCGTGACCTTGGAGCTGCTGCTGGAGACCTGGTGCAAGCTCCGGATGGCGGCAGCCTGGTGGTAGCCTGGAGTGACCTTGAAGTGAGTTCAAAGCCCCACTGCTATACTACTATTGGACNCACCATTTTAAACGCTTTTTAAAACGAAAATATTCAAATTGATAGCGGCGATATAGCGCTTTGACAGATGACGTTTAAGTTCATTTGCTATAAGCTACGCCTTACGTCAAAATTTTCAGAACCAACTTGACCACGTTTTTATTTGAACGCTCGTTAGTCGACGCGTTCGGCTATTTCCGGTTATAACCGGTTATTTCCGGTTATATCCAGTTTTGCATTAAAAGCCTCTGAAACGCTGGACAGATAAAGCCATTGAACAACATTATGCAACATTATGAAATATTTCATCACCTGTTTATCTACAAGTTCCCACGCTAGGACCACAGCTACAGGTTGAAACTTGTTTAAAAGCCAGACAAAATTCCAAGAAAAGGGTAATAAATCATGTATTTATTTACATAACAGTAATATAAACAACGCTTTGGTCACGTATTTTCCAAGAAATACATCTATATATCATATTTCCGAGAAAAAATTTTGGCGCATACGACCTTTGAAGTTTGTTTACATAACTGCTTAAAAGCCAGACAAAATTCCAAGAAAAAGGTAATAAATCATACATTTGTTTACATAACTGTAATAAAAACAACACCTGTGCCGGAAATGGTGATGACGTCATCATTGTTTTCCAAGAACGTGAGTCATGCCTCTACAATAAAAAATAGCTGTTATAATTTTTTTCAAATAATTCAAATGTAAAATCCATTTAAAACGCCTTTCGGTGGACACCCTGTATATGCATACTCTAATAATAGCATAAACTAATCTTTCCCAACTGATATTTATACGTAAATATACCATTGTCGGCGTAATATTATTTTATGCGATAATAATTATATGATCAAAATTTGTTTACTTTATAGTCACGTTCTCATATGAAGCCGGAGAAATATGTTTATTACATTTAAAAATAAAACTTTTATGTATCCAGGAGAGTAACAAAGCAAACGCTAAAACCGAACAACTGATATGTGTTGATTCGACACGGGATTTATTTTTTTAAACAATACTTTTGTCATGAGTACTTTTAGTCAATTTTTATCTGAAGCCTCCGCTTTTGTTTATATTAACATCTTATCTGGTATTAGTCATACACAGCTGTGGCCATATTCCAGGAAAGTTACATCGTCGTGTTGTTATCTTAAACCCACGCGCGCGCGCTCGTTTCTTATATTCTCTACCTTATAACAAAAAGATTGATACCAAGAGGCCGTCGCCGCTGCCGCCGCCGCCCCCCGCCGCCCGCTGTCGGCTTCCAGCATCGCCATCCCGCTCACTGCTCTCTGCTCCATGACGCAGGCATACCGCTGCCTCCCCGCACGCCGGCATCCCGCTGCCGCCCATCACGCCTGCACCCCGCCTCTGACGTCACGCTCCTCGATGCCGACCTCCTGGTGGTCATTGCCGATGACGGACCCGGCTTCTTCTTCTGCAATCCAGATTCCCCACCCCCGCACCTCACTGACACTTCTTCAGCGTGACCTTGGAGCTGCTGCTGGAGACCTGGTGCAAGCTCCGGATGGCGGCAGCCTGGTGGTAGCCTGGAGTGACCTTGAAGTAGTCGGGAATGCCCACTGCTATACCACTAGCATTGAACTTAACCAGTCCTATTTACCGACCTAAAATCGTCAAAAAAATAAAAAATATATTACAAAATAACAATTATCCACCCAAGTTTTTTAATAAAATTATTAAACAAGGAATTTTTATTTTTTATATTAACAAGAAAAAAAGAAACCATAGCCTCTGATCAAATCTCTGTTAATTCTGAATATATTGCATTACCATATATATACAATGTTTATCAGAAAAAATTAAATTTATTTTATCCAAATACAATATTTCTGTTGTTCATAAATCATTTAACCAATTAAAAAAATTATTCACGCCTCTGAAAAGTAAAACTCCTGTCTTAAAAAATTCACATGTTGTATACTCTATTCCATGTAATGATTGCAATGGTCAATATATAGGTACGACTTCACAAAATCTAGAAAACCGATTAAAAGGTCATAAATATACAAAAAACTGCTCAACAGCTCTTAATAAACATATAAAAGATAAAAAAC
>NW_019417915.1:25350-34460 GCF_000390285.2 Anoplophora glabripennis
TTCCTTTTATCATTATCATGAAAATATTCAAAAAAGTTTTCTAATAAAAAATATTATTTTATAAGCCGAATAATTATAAAAAGTTATTAATTTTGTATAAATATGTTTGTAGTAAGTAACTGAATTATTTATGAACATGAAAAATATTTATTAAAGAAAATTTTACTTTTAGAAGAAACAAAGAAAAATTTTAATAGATGTTCGAATTGATAACCATTCTCTTGAATACAGCATCTTATTCTATCTTCAAATGATATTCTCACATTCCTTAGAATATTTGGGGTGATTGTGGCAAATGCATATCTAATCCTTTCCTTCATATCATCGCAAGTAGTAGGTGGAACACTGTGTACAAGATATATTTTTATACAGCCCGAAACAAAGAAGTCCATTACGAGAGGTTTGGACACCTGTGGTAGCCACTGACATGGACCATTCTTACCTACTCACTTATTACTTAATTATCGATTTATATAATTTCTCACTGAATATGAAAAATGTGCAGGTGCGCCATCTATTTGCATTCACAAGTTTCTCCTTATATTTAAAGAGACGTCATCAAGAAGAATCCAAACCAATTCAGTAAAGACCTCGATAGAGTCACGTGGATACATCTTACAAAAAAAAAATCGATAAAAAACAAAACGGCACAAATATCTCCAATACCGTTAGAGATAGCTATAGGGAACCTATACACAGTTTGAAAGAGTTTTAAATTTCCCAACTCCCAAAGTAAAAATATACTGGGTGTTCCATCTCTTTTAACCTCTAAAATAAACCTAACCTCTAACCTCTAACCTTTAAAATCTTTTAACCAACCTCTAACCTCTAACCTTTAAAATCTTTTAACCAATTAAACAATTAAAAAAAATATTCACGCCTTTGAAAAGTAAAACTCCTGTCTTAAACAATTCACATGTTGTATACTCTATTCCATGTAATGATTGCAATGGTCAATATATAGGTACGACTTCACAAAATCTAGAAAACCGATTAAAAGGTCATAAATGTACAAAAATCTGCTCAACAGCATATATAAAATAATCAATAAACATATAAAAGATAAAAAACATTCATTTAATTTTGATCAAACTAAAATTTTAGTAAAAGAACCAAATTACAACAAAAGATTAATTCAAGAAATGATTCATATTAAAAAAAATAATAGTAGTATTAATGACAAAACTGATATTAAAAATTTAAGTCAAAAATATTATAATTTAATTAAATAAACGTAATTATTTTCAATATTTTAATTTATTTATTCACAAATCGGTTTTATAAATCCAATTTTTGAACTTTATGTTTTCTATACTATTTCATTTCTAGTCCCCAATAAATCTCCTAGATGTCTTGTTTTTCATTTTTACAAAAATTCGCCACCAGGCGTACAACTTGCTCAAATTATCGCGGTTTGTTTCTCATGGCAGTGTCACTATTTATAACAATTTTCTTTATAAGAAGTGGATCTTATTTGTGGAAGGGCGAAATGGGCGGTGACTATTAGACGCCTTCATTATAGTCATCTTTCTCTATCTGACGGATTTCTATGACTTTCTTTATTGCTCTCACGTAACGCCCGATGAACCATGGAGACTTTCCGACCCTGTATATATTGACCATTGCAATCATTACATGGAAATAGAGTATACAACATGTGAATTTGTTAAGATAGGAGTTTTACTTTCCAATTAAAAAAATTATTCACGCCTTTGAATTTATTTCTGCCGTTTTATGTGAGCTTTACTTTCGTTTTTCTCGAAACATGTACATCCCATCAATTTTCAACTGCTATACCTTTTTTTCTATTATCCTTTAAATATTGTGTGACCTTACTAAAGCTTCCGATTGCGTTAATGTTGACAACTTGCTGCAAAAGCTTGAATATTACTGTATTTGAAATAATTACAACTTTTTAAATCTTACCTGTCTGAGAGGCATAATAATTTATTTAATCCATAAAATCATAAAACATGACATCGGACAGGTCAATTTACAAAACTACAACACATAAAACAGAAAAAAGTAAAAAATGTGAGTAAAATATATATTTTTTTAAGTAACAAACCATGTATAAAAACATTTCCTAATTAGAAAATTCTTAAGTTTAGTTTTAAAAAGATACAAATTTAATTCAATCTTAATGCCTAGAGGTAACTGATTCATGAATTTAATACTCATGTATGATGGAGATTTTTCATAAAACAATGTTCTATGGGAAGGTATTCTTAATAGATTGCCATATCTAGTTTGGTAACTGACTGTCAGCGTTCCTAACAAAATAATTTCCCTTTTTTAAATACATATATTAGTATTGACAATGTTAGTTCAAATATGTGTTCTGCATCAAATGGAGTTCTGCAGGGGTCAGTATTGGAGCCAATATTTTTATTTATATTAATGACTCGCAGCCCGTCCCGGCTTAGCACGGGTGGACATTTATTTTAAACATTTTGGGATATAAAAATATAGCCTATGTTACTCAGGGATAATGTAGCATTCTAATGGTGAAAGAATTACCGAAATCCGTCCAGAACTTTTTGAGTTTAATCGTAACAAACATACATACATACAAAAATACAAATCTTTCCTCTTTATAATATTAGTATACACGCGTCTTGTTTGTCGATGACCCTGCTGACTGATGGTAATTGGAACCCCAATTTGAGTAATTTTTGCACTGCTGAAATGTGGGTCTCAGTTAATAAGCTCAAACTTTATATCGAAAAACACAGAGATTAACTTTTACCTCAGATAAATGGCATCCAAAATCACAGACAGCTGCGCTGTTTGGAATAACTTTTAGTTCTAGTCTAAACTGGTTTGTTCATATGGATAAAATGTGTCAAAAACTTGCATCACAGATATTTGTCATAAGAGAGTTGCGTCCTTTTGTGGATAATAATGTAATGAGAACTGTATACTTCTCATTGTTTCACAGTAGGTTAATGTATGGCATTGTTTTGTGGGGTAATTCCAGTTCTGCTCGTAGAGCATTTATATTAGAAAAATGTTAGGTTGCGCCTCATTTCAGCAGTTCCTAGATATTGTAACTTGTAGAGATCTATTTGTGAAACATGGGATTCTTGCGCTACCTTGCTTATACATTCTTGAATCCTTAGTAAGTACTAGTTCACAAGAAAGTACCTTTATTAAAATATTTAGATATACATAAGCACTACACCAGGTACGCGGAAAATCTCATGGTTCCATTCTCTCGTACTAATATTACAAAAAAGTAATAAACTCGCAATTGCTTTTTATAATAAATTTCAAAATCATTTTAAGCAAAAACAATGTGTTCCTTACGTGATTTACAGTCCTGTATATTGTATACATTATAGGTCTGTTCCAACAAGAGTCAGGGATTGGTTCCCAACCGTTCGAAATGTTTGGCCAGCTAAATTCTAAATGTGTCTTCAGTGAATATATCGCAAGAATTAGTTGTATGCACATTTCTGACGGTTTGGAACCAATCCCTGACTCTTGTTGGATCAGACCTTATATGACTTGATTGCGATTCTCAATTTGAAAGTTACTTATGTGTTGCAAAATGTTGTTCAGAGAATTCTAGAGCAAATTCTACATCTAAAAACGTAGATCCACAAATGCTTCGTGTTCGAAATAAAGAGCATAAAAAATGTTTTTTTATTGATAATTTCTAAATTTTTCATTGGAAATTGTTTAAATTTGGATCAATACATTTATGATACGTTGGTTATCATTTGGTATAATCGATTGCACTTCAGAGGGGAAGTACCTACTGATTTTTGACCAGAAAATCTACGCCACTTGTTTTTCTACTGATTTTTATTTTTTTTATTTACCTATTTTTAGGAACTTCATTTATTTTAGAGCAAAAAGACCTTCTTGCACATTTATCATTTAGCGAGCGGCTTTCGAACTATTGAAGATTTTTAAAAATCATGCTAATCGATAGAGCATTAAATCTACTAACAAGTAACAAACGGACTGTGCCAACATATAAAAGATAGTCTGTAGATATATGCTTATGTTTCCTACTTCAATTTACCATTAATTAATTATTTATAAACAGTTTTATGCAAAAGACGCATTTTTTTAGTTTTTTGCTTATAAAAACTAAACTAACGAGCAATCTGAATGCTATTTGTAGAGAATCTAAATAGTACGAATAAAACGAGAGATCGATCGAATAATTAGAAACGAAAAAAACTCGGAAAAATTGGAAAATTTAGCGGTTTTCTTTTACATTCATTACTCCGCCATTTTTTAAGTTGGTACAGGGTTCGTAGCAGCCGGGAAAACCGGGAATACCGGGAAAAGTCAGGGAATTTGTTATTCTTCATAAAAAACGGAATAGTCAGGGAATTTTAAAAATGTTCATGAAAGTCAGAGAATTTGATGTTTGCAACTGGAAATTTTGTGAAAGCCGGCCCTGGGTTCTTGAAAGAGAAAACTATTTGTGGTTTTGAAACCTTTGTAAGAGGTTGTTAAGGTATAAAAAAGATTATGGAGTCCAGTCGAGAAAAAATTTAATGCATAAACATCAATTAGTATGTAAAAATGAACTACTAGTGACCTGGATTTTTTTTTATAAGTCAGGGAAAACCTGGAAAAGTCAGGGAATTCTTTATTACTTTTGAAATATAAACCCTGTGTAAAGCTGACCCTGTGCAGAAAAGTAGTGAATTATATGTACCTTAAGTGTGCACAAACCAGACGATGTCGGACCATTAGTTTTGGCACATTTACAATTTGAATTTTTTGGTGCACTATTTTGCAAAACTTCTGGATGCGTTGGAGGTGGTCCTATTTTAATTTTTCAGCCGGACTTTAAAAGTTGAACTGTAACACTACAAAACGCATATTCTAATTTTCCGATAAAATGATGCGAAATAAGTGAAAAATTATTCCAAACATGCTCAAAAACGGAAGATCGGTAGATGAGGGGCAGTGGACATACAGGTTGTCCCGAAATTAGGGGGGCAGTATTTCTACAGGGTGTTCTATGTCGAAAAAGATTACTTTTTCTTTATATAATCCCCATGGGTCCAAAAATTCTTCCTAAAGGTTATAGCCACTTAAAGGGATAAATGTTTTTTTCTAAATAACTCCGAAGCCAGTTGAGATAAATTTATGGAATTTGGTAACTAGCTTAACTCTTACGTGCTCAGTCCGCTACTGAAACGAAATTTACAAATTTATTTTTTTTTGGCGCCATTTCTATTGACATTTCAGTTATTTACATTTTGCGAATTGTTATTTTCACAGAAATTTATTATTTTTAGTAAATTATTATTTGACAAAATAAAAAAAACAATTGAAATTATTAAATAGTACTTCACTTTATCTCAATAGCAATTTTTATAGCAAATGTTTTCCATTTCCATTTTACTGAATACATTTTTCAGCATGACGTCGAATTGCCCGCGAAGATCTCAAAACTTCAAAATTATTTTGTCTGATTTGATACGCAGCCAAATGAATCTTCTGTTGTAATTCTCCCAAAGGATTTATTTCTGTAGCGTAAACTACAACCTTCTTTCTAACCCACATAAAGCAATTTAGAGGATTTAGGTCTACAGATCGAGCTGGCCATGGAATGGGACCGCCTCTACCTATCCATCTGCCAGGAAAATGATCGTTTAACCAATTTATGACATTATGGGTAAAGTGAGGCGGGGCCCCATCTTGTTGATAGTGTAACGTTAAGCGTACGTTTAACGGTGTATCATTTTGCAGAAATTTTGAGAATCCTTTTGCATTCAGACAAACGGGGAACTGAATTGGTCCAAATAACTGGTCTCTTAAAATTCCTGTCCACACATTTATTGCAAATCTATTTTGAAAATTTGTGTGCCATATTTTCCGTGGTTTTCGTCTGACCAGAAATGGTTATTAGGAATATCTGCTAGCTCTACATTAGTAAAAAGTTGCATTTTCGACTGATAACAATTCGCACAAAAGTAAATCAATGCAAATGACGCCAAACGCATTTTTGTTATTCAAAACCTGCGACGATAAAAAATCTTGACAATTTCAATTTACACATGTAACATTATTTTTAAACGGATTTTACACAAAAATGGAACATTCTACCAATATGCCACAAGATTACCTTTTTTTACTAAAAAACTCTGAAATTTCATACTTTTCAGTCAAAAGTAAAAAAAGTTAAAGCATAAAAAAGTTACAGTAAATTTTTTGGAACGTATGTGATGAAAATTTGTAAATTTCGTACTGAGCACGTAAGAGTTAAGCTATTTACCAAATTTCATAAATTTATCTCAACTGTTTTCGGACTTATTTAGAAAAAAACATCATCAGATTGGCCCCTTTAAGTGGCTATAACTACCTTAGGAAGAATTTTTGGACCCACATTTAGATAATGAAAAAGTAATCTTTTTCGACATAGAGCACCCTGTAGAAATATTGCCCCCTAATTTCGGGACACCCTGTATAGGTATACAATTTTGAATATTGTTAGTTATAGTATAGTTTAATATTATGGTAAGTGGTGATACATAATAACTAACACCAACACACGGAATTACAATATAAGAATACATACGATTTATATGTAGGTATTCTTTGGAACAGAAAAGTACATTTTGTAAGAAAACGTTTAAATTCGTTTGATGTCAACATTTCGCGTAAATGTCAAAAAATGCAGGAACAAAAAAAGGAATGTCCACAGGTTTCACATCATGTGCAGGGGATCTTTTTGCTCTAAAATAAATGAAGGTTCGAAAAATAAAGTAAAAACCAGTAGAAAAACCAGTGGCGACGGCGTAAATTTTCTGGTCAGAAGTCAATAAGTAATCCCCCATATGAAATTTTATTATTTTTACTTCCAGGCGATTTAAAGATAATTAAGAAAAACCCTTTTTAAAATAATAACCTCAACGTCCTGTATCTCGAAACGCAATGTTAATGAGAAAAGAAAAATATTATATAAACTGCCCCACTGCTTTTCTAAGAGGAATTCACCGCTACATTTGGACCTTCTAAGTTGGCCATGAATTTTGGGTTTTATACAGCTGCATGTAGTCTTTACTTTCGGCTATATTTAAATCAAACAAGTCCTTTTAGAATTATTTGGAAAATACTAAAATTATTTGATAATTTTGTCTCAGTTAAACGAAGTAACTTTAGATAGAGTCAGTAAAATCGTGTTGTTTTCAACCTCAAGAATATAGTAGTTCCATAGGCACGAAATATTAAGACATATAATTCTCAATGATACATGCAGATAATTATTTTATCAGCTAAAGTTTAAAATGCTGATAAAGAATATAAGTTATAAAATTTACTCACATAATTCTATATTTTCTAAAATAGCAGTTTCTTGAATCGAAGAGTTACCACGAGAAGTGTTTGGCTTTATTTGCTGTGCACTATTTACATCTCGTTTAATATTTTCTACTCCATAAAAGATCTCTCTTTGGATGTCTTTAGAAATAAATAGAGTTGGGTAGATAGTCTTGCACTGGTCTAATACGTGGTGCATGTTCTTAGTTTGACCGATTATGTTCAGCTGCAAGGCATTTGTCAGTTCTGCTGTAACAGCTTTAAATATTTATTCTCAAAATATGTAATCGTTATAATATGCAACATTGTTTACCTATCAGCTTCTTGTGTTCTTCTTGCAGCTGTACAAACCTTGTTTTAAGAGCTCGATAATTTGTGTTAAGTTTATTAATTTGACCATTACCATATATACATCGAGAATTATTATGTGTTTCTTCATTAAATTCTTTATTTTCTTGTATTTTGACGTTGTACTGGAAAATAAAATTGAAAAGGCCGTTGAGGAGAAAATCGCCAAATAACCTGTAATATACAAGTTAGGGGTTTATGAAAATTATGTCGTAGTGATTTAAATGTTATTTTCTACCTCCAATGAAACATAAAAAGGCAAAGATCGTGGTCATTTGATAAGGATGGAACCATGCCAATTAGACCGGGAGATATTAGACTGAAGTTCGACGACGTCTTTCTCGTTTATGCCCCTGAGAGTACTGAAAGGTAACTGAGAGACAAGTACAATAAACTAAATTTAAAAGATGGGTTGCGGGACACCTTTGTGGAAATTCAATTTTCCTTTTCAAAAAAATAATGTGTACAGAGACGTATTTCTCACTTATGCCATGTTCATAAGTTGAAGAGAAGTATCGATTTTATCACAAAAATTTTTTGGCATAAGTGTCGCAAGGGACCTAAAATGGAACACTTTGTAAGAAAATGTGAAAAACATCTTTATTTGTCTACCAATTTCTCATTAATGCCAATTAGAAATATGACATTATTATATTCGAAAAGCTTATAAAAACATTGGCATAAGTCCTACTAAGGACTAAAGAAAATCCCTCTTTGGAAAAGTGGAAAAGTATTATTTTTTTGCAAAAGAAAATTAAATTTTCACATAGGTGTCCCGGCGGGCACATCGGTTTTTTCCATAATCTTACTTGTCTCTAATGTATCTTTTAGTACCCTAAAAGGCATAAACGAGAAAGACGCCGTTGAACTTCTACGAGTATCTCCCGGTCTAAATAGAATCAGAACGGTACACGAAACAAGAGATGTAGCAAAAAGAAGGGAAAGAAATGGATACAAGTAACACAGGGGGAAAAAGGAAAGAAAAGACGGTAAAGGAGATGAAAGCAAAGATGGAAAGTAGGAAAACATGGAAAAGGAGGGTGAATGGCCAGGTCGCTAAAATAGAAGGTTATCTACAAAGTGTTGATCCCTTTCGCGCTACTTCCGGCTTGAACTGGTGCCGTCATTGGTATTATAAATCGAATCATTATTATGTTGTTATACTAATTTTACTATATATTTCGACGCGTTACTACAAAAACATGATATATTAAAGGGTCTAACAGGATAAGATAAGGTCAGCGGCCCCAGAAAGGTATTTTGAAAATGGCTTGTGTGGTAACATCGGCGAGATATAAATCTACCATTGACACTGTCCACGAACGCGGTGGTTTCGGACCCGTTTGGCGATGGTGACGGGGTTGGGGGTATCAGTAGATATGCTATAGGCGTACGACGCCAAAATCCCATGTATTTTCTTATGGAGGTTCAAATTAGCAGTTTTTGACGAATTTTACCCCCACTCCTCC
>NW_019417916.1:0-24562 GCF_000390285.2 Anoplophora glabripennis
AAGTCTGCTGGATTTGTGGAATGCATATAAAATTTTGTACTTTATGTTATAAAGAACTTTCAGCAACAGTTCGAATATGACCTACCTTATGCCAATAAATAGATATAAAAAAATTTTCTCGTTTCTTTTTCATATACCTATCGAGTCAGATTGGGCGAGCGGTTAAGGCGCCTTGTTTAAGCCTTGGCTCCCAAACGGAGCATGGGTTCGAATCCCACACGGGACATTTTTGATAGAAATGTAATTGCCTCCTGTGAGATTTGAACTTACGACCTCCGGTTTACAAGACCATTGCTCTACCACTGAGCTAAAGAGGCTGTTGCTAATTTACTAACAAGCCTACATATTAGGCTAAAATTTTTGCTAACGCTACAATTATAAAGAAAATAATATATCAGATTATAGTTTATACTAAAATGCAAGTCTGAACCTGTAAAAAACAGGTCTGAACCAGTAGAAAACAAGTCTGGACCTGTAGAAAACAGGTCTGAACCTGTAGGAAACAGGTCTGAACCTGTAGAAAACAAGTATTAAATTGAGGCGACCTTGACCCCAGACGACCAGAGGTCGATGAACTTGACATGACCTTGACCCCAGACGACCAGAGATCGATGCCCTTGACTTGACCTTGAGGTGACCTTGACCTCAGACGACCAGAAGTCGATGACCTTGACGTGGCGTTAGCCCCAGACGACCAAAGGTCATTACCTTGGCATGACCTTGAGGTGACCTTGGCACCAGACGGCCATATGTCGATGACCTTGACGTGACCTTGACCCCAGACGACCAGAGGTCGATGACCTTGCCGTGACCTTGACCCCAGACGGCCAGGTGCAGATGACCTTGACGTGACCTTGTCCCAGACGACCGAAGGTTGATGACCTTGACGTGATCTTGGTCTAGAATGATGCAATACCGGATAAGAATGACGCAATGCTGTTTGGAGGTCATTGGCCTCGAATAATGCAATACCAAATAAGAATGACGCAATGTTGTTAAAGAAATAATATATCAAGTTAAAGTTTATGCTAGCGTGGCAGTATTAAAGGAAATAATATATCAGGTTACAGTTTATGCTAAAAAACAGGTCTGAACCTGTAGAAACTTGATCCTCGAATGATGCAATACCGGATAAGAATGACGCAATGCTGTTTGGAGGTCATTGGCCTCGAATAATGCAATACCAAATAAGAATGACGCAATGTTGTTAAAGAAATAATATATCAAGTTAAAGTTTATGCTAGCGTGGCAGTATTAAAGGAAATAATATATCAGGTTACAGTTTATGCTAAAAAACAGGTCTGAACCTGTAGAAACTTGACCTCGAATGATGCAATACCAGATAAGAATGATGCAATGCTGTTTGGAGGTCATTAACCTCGAATGATGCAATATCGGTTAAGAATGTCGCAATGCTGTTAAAGGAAATAATATATCATATTACAGATTATGCTAGCGTGGCAATATTAAAGGAAATAGACTATCAAGTTGCAATTTTTGGTAACACTGTAAAATATAAAAACTTATAAAGGAAATAAATTATCAGTTTACAATGATAAGAAACATAATAGCTGGATCGAGAACACCAACGTTATTTAGTCCGAGTTATTTCATCGAACGAGCAGGTTGTATGTAAAATGAGTGAAGTTTCCACTAATTTAAGTGATGAAGAAAATTACGATTATAGTAAGTCTCTCGATGATATTCTGGCTAAATATGAAGTAGCCGCACGGTGGGAGCAGATATACTTGCTTAATAATGTTTTTCCACTATTATCAAATGTCAACATTCAAATACAGTGTGGATTAAGTCCAGCTAGATCCTTCAGTCCTGCAATAATTATAAGGAATGGAAAAGGCAATAAATTATCATTTTCTATCTACGAATGGCAAACTCTCTTGGAGCTACTGGAACGTT
The DNA here is from genome assembly GCF_000390285.2 of Anoplophora glabripennis. Taxonomy (NCBI): domain Eukaryota; kingdom Metazoa; phylum Arthropoda; class Insecta; order Coleoptera; family Cerambycidae; genus Anoplophora; species Anoplophora glabripennis. The sequence goes on from NW_019417916.1 coordinate 1,918, forward strand.
TGAAAAAAATTTCTTCCAAACATCCCTGCAACGCTGGCCTGATGAGTATAAACTAGGGTTGGGACTTTTTTTAAATTTCGTATTCGAATAGTTAGTTCAATATTTATTCGAATATTCCAATTATTCGAATATATTCGAATAATTCGAATATTGGAATTATTCGAATATTCGATTTATTCGAATATTCGATTTATTCGAATATTCGAATTATCCGAATATTGAAACTATTTGAATTATTCGAATATTCGAATTATCCGAATATACAAATTATTTGAATTATTCAAATATGTATTAGAATATGTGCATTATTTGAATAATACTAATAATGCTCGAAATTAGGTTGTACATATGTAGTCAAATATTCGAATTATTCGAATAATAAAGATAATTCAAATATTTTGCCAAGATGGCGGAGGATAAAGACAGTCGTTGTTCCGATCCTGCTAAACCCTGCAAAAGGTGTGGCAAATTGGCACAAAGTGGTTTAAAGTGTATAATTTGTGGTACAGTATCACATAATAGCTGTGTAGCTCTACTGAAGCAGGTGCAAATAATTAGTGAAAGTGACAAAACTATAAATTGCTGCGAAACCATGGAAGAACTGGATCTGTCATTTGCAAGTGCTAGTGGAGATTCGGAACTAAGACAAAGTAAGTCTGAAATATTTTACTTGAAGTACATAATTAAACAAAAAGACTGTCTTATAAATCAACTACATGAGCATATTAAAGCATTAAATAATCAGCTTGATTTGCTACAAAAGATAAATATTAGCAACCAAACAACGATTGTGGCACCGCCTACTGTTCATAGTAAACAAGCAAGTGAACACAGTGAGTACACACGTGCGGAGGTAGAATCGACTTCGACAAAACCTACATATGCTTCTGTCACAAATAACAAAAACCAAATTCCTAGAAAGTTCTCTCAGGAAGAGGTGGCACTAGCAGTCGCTAATGCTCAGTGTGAGACCGGGCATCTGATAAGAAACAAAACGTCCAATAAACCGTCCAACAAAAATCCGAATGACAAAAACCGAACCAATACTGAATACAGCAAAAACAAGTTCAGTGAACCCAAGGTAAACAAAAATACAAATAGTAGTAAAAACACATCGATAATGGGAACAGCTGATGTCCAAGACTCTAGGTTTGAAGCAGTAATATTGCAGAAAAGAGCATGGTTTCATGTTACAAATTTCAGCAGTGAATTACAACCGGAGGATCTAAAAATCTATTTAGACTCCAAATATAACAGAGATGATTTTGTTTATTATAAAATTAACAAAAAACATGTGAATCCCAAATCAAGTTCTTTCAAAGTCGGTGCACACCCCTCATTACAAGAGAAGTTGTTAAGCCCGGAAGCATGGTTTCGTGGGATAGCCGTATCTCAGTTTAATTTTTTCCTAAATTCCAAACGAATAGACAGGAAAAAGTGACTCAGGGAAATAAAGTAGTCTCTGGGGAACCTTTTAAAGGAATCCATCTAAATATACAGGGAGCTTCCAATAAAATTGCCCAAATTGAAATCTTATTACACCAAGAAAACCCAGAGTTGCTCTTGCTTACGGAACACTGGATGAACGAACAACATATAACAGTAACAGGCCTCCCTGGTTACAAATTGGTCAACAGCTATTGCAGAACGCAAATGATCCATGGAGGAGTAGCAGCTTTTTTGAAGGACGGGATTAATTCCAAGAAAATTGGTGACATAGACAAATTTAATTGTGAAGGCGTATGTGAATGTGTGGGTATAGAAATTACGCGAAACAATAAAAAAGTTGCCATATTGGTATTCTATAGGCCACCAGGGAGTGATGTTAACATGTTTTTGGATATATTCAATGCAATATTATGTCACACTGCTCAGAAGTATAATCTCTACATCATTTGCGGAGATATAAATGTGGACTGGTTAGAAGAAAATATGAATAAAAAATATTTAAGAGATATATTTGAGTCATTTGAGCTCACATCAAAACTGCCTTTTGAGCCCACCCGTGAGTATGGGGGCGCTAAATCTGCCTTAGATTATGTAGCCTCTAATATTGGGGAGGTCCAGGGTAAAAACCTTGATCTGGGAATATCGGATCATAAAGCTCAAATTTTTGTAATGACAGATGTAGTAGAGAAGCCAATTACAAAAGACAAACCAAGCTATACTTATAAGAGATCCTTTTGTAATGACAACCTAAGTAATCTTAAAACATTCATGGCTGCTGTAGATATGAATGAACTATACTCAATTAGGGATACCGACAAAGCATGGTCATTTTTCTGGGGTATATTTGTTTACTGTGTAGATAAAGCCTGCCCACTTGTTAAAATAAAACAATGCAACTATGACTTTGATAATAAATGGGCTGATGACAGCATTGTAGGAGACAGTGCGGTCTTGAAAAATTTGTACTGGTTGGGCAAAAACACAGATGATCCTCTCATGAAAAATCATTTTAGGGAAGCTAAGAAAATATTTTCTGAAAAAGTGCAAACTAAAAAACACGAATTTTATCATAGCAAAATAGATACTGCATACAATAAATCTAAAGTAATTTGGAACATTGTGGATGAATATACGGGTAGAACCAAAAATAACAGTAAGTTTCCACTTTTAACGCAAATAAAAGAGAACGGTCATATCAGTAAGGACAAGCGGGAGATATGTAATACGTTCGGAAATTTTTTTGGGACCATCTGTGAAGATCTGCTTGCTGCGGAGTATGGCAATGATGACAGTAATTGCACTACGGATGACGGTTTCCGACATTCCCTGTTCTTCTATGACATATCAGAGGAGGAAATGTCGAAGAACCTGAAGGAAATGAAGGACAAATCATCTACTGGAGACGATGGAATACCTATTAAAGTGTTGAAATTTGTGGCCTCCTACATAATACAGCCTTTAAAATATATATTTAATATGTCTGTGAAATCAGGTGTTTTTCCTACAGATCTGAAAAAAGCTATTGTTATACCGATCTTTAAGAAAGGCGATCGCGAGAGAGTCGAGAACTACCGCCCGATCACTTTACTATCATGTTTTTCAAAACTATTTGAGAAAATTATGCACAAAAGAATGTATAACTTTTTAAATGGAAACAAGCTGCTATCACCTCAACAGCATGGTTTTCGCGAAAAACACTCTACAAATACCGCCGCATATGATTTACTATCTTTCATATACGAATCCCTTGATAAAAATAAATTCGTGGTCACAATATTTTTCGATCTCAGTCGAGCCTTTGACAGTGTGAGTAAAGACTTTCTTATAGACAAACTTAAGCAACGGGGCATAAGAGAGCCAGTCGATCGGTGGGTGTCCTCCTTTACCTCGGACAGAAGCTTAAGGGTCAAAATCGGGGAGCAATTTTCAGATACTAAATATCCTAAACTTGGACTTCCTCAAGGCAGCGTATTGTCTCCTTTATTATTTTTAATATTCATCAATGACCTGCAGAAACATATTAGTAAAGGCGCGTCATTAATAATGTACGCGGACGATACAACAATTAGCATCAGTGAATCAAATCTTTTGGACCTGGAAGTCAGAACTAATGAGGTTCTAGAGCAATTTCACAATTGGGTAAAACTAAACAAACTCATTCTTAATACTGACAAAACAAATTATATAGTGTATTATAAACGCAAAGTTATATGTGATATAATCCTGTCATATAACAATAAGATCCTCTATAAAACAGTTAGTACTAAGTTTCTAGGACTCTACATAGACCAACAATTAAAGTGGACCGATCACATAAATCATGTTGTAAAAAAACTCAGCTCAGCATATTATGCAATCAGAAATTTGAGGAATTTTGTTGATAAAAAATATCTGTTTAATGTGTATTACGCCCTAGCGTATCCTCATTTGAGATATCTTGTTGTTTATTGGGGCGTGGCCACCGATATTCATAGAGTCTTTGTAGCTCAAAAACGACTAATTAGACTAATTTTGAAATTACATCCTCTAGAATCATGCCGACCGCATTTTATCAGTGCCAAGTTATTATCACTACCATCGATAATAATCTATGAGGCAAGTATATTTGCAAAAAGTAACATCAATAAATTTACTCTCTCCACCGATGTTCATGACCACTACACAAGAAACAGCAAAGATATTTACATAAATAGTATTAACTTGTCCTTTAGCAAAAAAGGTCCAACATATCTATGTAGCGATATTTATAATAAACTACCAATTGTAATAAAGGATATACGATGTGAAAATAAGTTTAAAAAAGAATTAAGGGCATACCTTATAGATAAATGTTTTTATGACATTAGAGACTTTTTTAAAATGTAACTATGTGAGTTATCAATGTATTATTTTTAGGACTTACATTATAACTATAACATTTTAGATTATGTGTTGTGACAGTTTTTGTTTTTTGTTTTTGTAAATCTGTATTTTTACGGGGTAAATGTATAACCCTCTTCCTTTTATGACGTATCATGTTCTTATTTGTAAGGTTTTTTCTGATGAATAAATTATTATTATTATTATTATTATACTATTATAAAATGTAGAAAGTTCAAATGTATTTTAAGAGCTGAAATTAGTTAGTATTTTCAAAACATGAATGGCTACATTTAAAGGACGAGCCAAAAAAGTTGAGGGTTATTTATTGCAAAGCAATTTTAAAAGGGATCGTTGATATAATTTTTTTTATTTAAGCACCTCTGGAGTAGTTACGTTACGCCTCCTTAAAATATAAAATTTTATTCAATTTTTTCCAAACTGTTTGAAATTGACAACTGAAATTTGGCACGATATTTAGACTGCTGAGGCTTCTTCTAAACGAGTATTTATTATTGTCCTCGTCTTTTTGTAAGACGTTGAAATATGAGAAGCTACTAGATATTGATGTGCTAAATCAGCTATTTGAAAAGAGACTATGTGCGCGTATGGGGTCACGAACTTCATTTTTTACTCAACCACTTCTAAAAATAGTTTCTAAATTCAACAAGCATTAACAAAATGTTATGACAGGAGATAACAATCAACATGTGACTTTCAATGGCAGTCTTTTAGAACTCGGCATCGACGTAATCTTGAAGCCTAACACTATATTGAAACATGAAATGAAACACAGAACATTTTTAATAAAATATATTTATTAGATGCACAATAAAAAACTTAAATATATATTATATTTTTTGTGGAAAAAAAACGTTTTTTTAAATTTACCTACTTTTATAAAATACACTTATAAATTTTGTGATAAAAAACAAATTTTCTTCACATTTTCCGCCTTAAACAAGAACGTTTAGCAGTAATTACATTACCAGCTTTCGAAAAGGCTCTTTCGGTTGGAGTTGACGTTGCTGGAATACATAAATATTTTTTTGCCAGTTTTGATAACATCGGGTACTTTGCTTCGATATTTCGCCACCAAGTCAGTGGACATAAATGTTTACAGATTAGACTCTCCATTGCGTGTCTATTTCATTTTTAGCAATCATCTGCTCATCTGGAAAAAGAATATCTAAAGCTGTTTTTTTCATTGGATGCAGTTCTTCTATTGCATCCTTAATTGTATTTTCTGATTCTATAATTGTATGCAAATGTCTTTGTTTTAATAATTGCTCTCAAAAATCTTTCTTTGTTTTTAAACCTTGGGTCAAGAAATGTACTAATGTCAATAATACTAATTTCGTTACTACCAGTTATAACGAGCGTTCAAATAAAAACGTGGTCAAGTTGGTTCTGAAAATTTGGACGTAGGGCGTAGCGTATAGCAAATGAACTTAAACGTCATCTGTCAAAGCGCTATATCGCCGCTATCAATTTGAATATTTTCGTTTTAAAAAGCGTTTAAAATGGTGTTTTCTCAAGAACAAAAAGTGTTTATCATAGAGTCCTACTTTAGAAATGGACGCAAGATTGATGGAATATGGAAGTATTCTATTGAGGAATGTTTCATAGAATTTCAAAATCAATTTCCCGGCGTTGTTGAGTACAAAATTTTTCAAAGTGCAGTTCAGCGTTGTGTTAATGTTTTTCGTGAAACGGGCAGTGTAACAAGAAAAGAAGGAAGCGGCCGACCTAAAAAGCGGACTGAAGAATTAAAAGAAAATGTCCAACAAATAATGGAAAATGCGCCAAGAACTTCTGTACGTGTTTTATCACAAATGGTGGGAGTATCAGTCGGTACCTGCCACACAGTGTTAAAAAAAGATTTGCGTTTGTTCTCCTATCGTTTAACTTGTCAGCAAGAACTTCATGAAGTTGATTTTCCGCGACGGGCTGTATTTTGTGAATGGTTTTTAAACAACTACGGTGAACTTCATAATATCACCTTTTTTTCTGATGAAGCCTGGTTTCATTTAAGTGGTTACGTAAACTCACAGAATATGAGAATGTGGTCTTCTGAAAAACCAGATAACTTTTTTGTCGAGGGCCCTCTACACGCTCAAAAAATTGGAGTTTGGTGTGCTCTCAATCGAAGGAGGATTTATGGACCTATTTTTTTAAATGGTACTCTTACTGGGCAAAGGTATAGAGAAGAAATTATCGCTCCTTTTGTTAACCAGCTGGAAGAAAACGAAATTACAAACTTTTACTTTCAACAAGATGGCGCAAGGGCACATACGGCAGGCGAGACGATGAATATGTTGAGGGAAGTTTTCCAAAATCGACTAATAAGTCTCAATGCTGAACATGAATTTCCACCGAGGTCATGTGATATTACGCCGTGTGATTTCTTTTTGTGGCCTTACCTTAAAAACACTATTTTTGAACTGCTTATTCCTGATTTAAACCATCTGCAGGCTCGACTTATAGACAAGATTCGTGAAATTAACAATACCCCGAGCATCTTAGAAAATGTCTTTAATTCTTTGAGGAACAGGTGAGAAAAGTGCTTGGAACAAGGAGGGGGACACTTTCAGCAGCTGCTTTAATTTATTGTTATAACAAGGAGGGGGACACTTTCCGCAGCTCCTTTAATTGTTTGTTATTGTTATCACAATTATTCTTTAAAATAAAGTTATATAGTCATTAACGTTATTGAAACTGTCAGCTGCTATACGGCTCGTTGAGAAATGAGGTTATGTTGGTCGCTATAAGCTACTCCCTACGTCCAATGTATCAGAGCCAACTTCGACCACGTTTTTATTTGAACGCTCGTTAGATCAGTACCGCAAAAATTTTTAAATTTATTGTTAAATTCGCTAAATAAAATATGTTTCATTTTTTTAAGTTCTTCCGAATCATCTTCTTGATTTTTGAGAATGAAATTTTTAAGTAGCGATTGAATGATTGGCATAATCATTGATATTGTAGGTTGATCTTCTGCCGATAATAACGTTGTAACTAGTTCAAAGGGTTCCAAAACTGACACAAGAGATTCAATTATGCACCATTCTTCTTCTAATAGAACAAGTTGCACCGCTTGAACTTTTGTTGTAACTAATCTATCAGATAAAACAGCTGTTATAGCTTCACGTTGTTCTATTAATCGTTTTATCATATAAAACGTCGAATTCCATCGTGTTTTAACTGATTGAACAAGTTTATGGTTTGGTACATTTAGTTGATTCTGTTTCATGTGCAAAATATGGGAAGCTTTATTTGAGTGCTTAAATTGTCCTACAATATTACTACATTTACCAATAACTGCTTTAAAGGAAGATGTATCCAACGCCTTTTCTTCGATGCCCTCGATCCATTTCTGAATTTTGGTGGATGATGTTCAGAAATACTCTCCCTGCTTCCTTTAAGGACCTCCCTGTGCCGGTGGTGCGCACAGCAAAGTCCCTAACGCGAAACGCGATCACCACCTCATCAGTTTCCGGAAACTGGCCGCACGTAAGCCCGGTTTACGACGTGCCAGTCGAGCACGAAGCTATATATATTCACGGGTGACCGATGGTCGTCTTTTTCTTGCTTGGGCCTAGTCGCTTCCTCGAGGGCGATTTACTGTCACGCCCCGTCGTTAGAACGCTGGCTCTGTCTTGGTGCTTCTAGGGCTTAGGGCAGACGCCGGCGTCAAACCCAGTGCAAAGCCTCTTGGTGAGTTGCTCCTGTTCTAGCTTCTGTGAGGGCTGAGACCGTAAATCCTTGCAGGCGCTCGGCAACGGTCAATTAGCTCCACTGGTGATTTATCCCTCGTTGAGGCACGCGATTGCCACGGCGGAAAAGTTTATAGTCCGCAATAAAAATCACAGACTGAATTCTTTATTTTAATTCGCAATGAAAATTGCGAACGTCGAAGGTAGACTGTAGTTAACGAATTCTTATGGTCAGTCAATTGCTGGTCGGTGCTCAGACAACTGACTCTTGGAATACCCTGTATATCACGTAGCGAATGAATCTAATTGTAAATTACCGCGACCTCAGTGGCGAATAATTTAGAAAATACGAGAATTTAAGACGTAGAAATTATGTAGCGCATGCGGAAAATTACATGCGAAAAACCTCACGGGGTTTAATGCGATGCAAAAGGCATCAATTAATTAAATAGCTCAGTTCGAACTTGCTAGTTCGAAACTTTCGTAGAAAGTTAAATTACGATGCACAACCTCACGGGGCTGTGGTCAGCGCGGAATGAACATTGTTCTCTTTTTTCAGGGCCTTTTTATATGGTTCGTTACGTCACAAAACCGTTACTTCTGCGCGGGAGCCAATCACGTCGCACAGAAATTGTAACGGTTTTTCCATTTTGGCGGGAAGCGCCCGTCGTCCACGCTCCGATCCAGAAAATGCCGGAGCCCAACCTAAAACAGGCGGACGTGCAGTAAACGGTGTCGTCACGAGGCTCCTCGACCCAACGTAAAACAGGCGGACGGGCGAAAGCGGTGTGACGTCACGGCCTCTAAAAATTCGCGTCCACGACAGCCTTATTTAAAACAAGTTGTAACGAATGTGCAAAACAACACACCGATGCATAGGGTAAATCTCTTACCGCACCTACAATGTTATAAGCGTTATCATGAACAATAGCAACACATTTATCTTTGATCTTCCACTCCTCCAGAATATCTTCTAATTTAATTTGTAAATTAACACTTGTGTGCGATTGGTCAAATAATTCAGTAGTTAAATTGCAAGAAACATGTTCCCAATCATTACTAATATAATGACAGGTTACAGTTATGTATGATTCGTTAGCTCTCGAATTCCAACAGTCAGTAGTTATAGCTACGTGTTTAGGTGTACTTAATTTGGCAATTAGTTTTTGTTTTTCTGTGTCATACAATGTGTCTATTCTCGAAGAAATAATTTTTTTAACAGGAATCCTATAGCTTGGAGCAATATATGATAATAAATTTTTAAAACCCTTATTTTCTATAAAAGAAATAGGTAACGTGTCAATGGATATCATTTTTGTAATTATTTGGGTAATAATTTCTTGTTTTTGTTCTGTTATTCTGGTAGAACAAAAAACGTCATTAATTTTACTCTGACTAGATGTACTCTGTTGACTTGCAGCGGAAGCGGACGTTGACGCAGTTTCATTTTCGGTTTGGTTAGAATTGTTAGAAACAAATGAACTACAAAGAGAAATAACATTATTTAATTTGAGTATTAAGTGTATACATAACTTAAAATAGAAACACCATGGTGGAAAACGTATTTATAGTTTGATTTAATTTTGTATTATATTATAGTTTAATTTTAAATTTGCCGACATATTTATTCATTGAATTTTGAATTAAAACAGTCTAAGAACAAATAAATCCTCAGTGTAGAACTTACCTAGTTAGATTTGTTGAATGTTTATTTCTAACATGCACCCACAAGTTGCTAGTATTATTTTTAAAATTTGTGGAATATGGGCATAATTTGCAGTTGACCTTGTTATTAAATTTTAAAAAATATTTCCACACATCACTTCGTGACGCCATGACACTTCTTGTATGACGTCACTTCCATGCCGCCATGACACTTCTTGCATGCCAACACCCACGCATCTCTTGCACAACGACAATGCCCACAAGAAGCCGCTGAAGGAGCGATGGACACTGGCCATCGAGTTCGTGACGTCATTTAGTGTGGCGCAGAAAAAGTGGCGCAGAATCCGCCTTATATATCTACTCAGACTGTACGGCAACAGCGTTGTCGGCGAAGGTTTGGCTGGGTGTCCCACCGCCCAAGCTTGATAAACGCTGTAAGGCACAATAACCGAAACTGCTGGTTTGGTTGGGTGTCTCACCGCCAGTAGAAGACTTGTGTGTCGGCTGTGCAGCGACGGATAGACCCTCGAAGTTTGGCTGGGTGCCCCACCGCTTCTGGGAGAAATCTGTCGGCCGCCCCACATTTGAACGCACACCTAGCCCATACTTTGCCTCCTGTTAACCAACAAAATCATTTCTTGACTGCCGTTTGCTTATTTATGCCCGTTGTAAATCGCATTGCTTGGTTTTCTCTCCCTGGCTGGTTAAATCTCCGCTTAATTTCCGTCGCTTTGCTAGAAACCGCCGCCAATATTTATTGGTAGAATTAGAGTAACCCGTAATTATTTTTCTCTGTTTCAGAGCCATTTGGGAACGACTTATTGATTATTTATTACTCTAATTTATTTACCTTGTTTGTTTTTCCCTTTCTAGCACCGACCGAAATTTAAAACCAAATATTAGTCTGGCGTGTACTGTTTCTTAAAATATTAAGATTGTTTATTAAATAAATCAAACGCCAAATATTCCGTTTTTCTACCGTACCGATTTTTGTGTCCTGATATTTGACTACGTGCTAAATTTTGTATTTATTTACAGCACCGAAAAACCGTATAGGCATTTTAAATCCGTCGTAAATAATAATTGCTTTAACCCATTTTTGTTTTGACTACACCGCTTGTAAATTATTTGTATATTTCTGATTTTAGATAGTTTTAATAAATGTAATTACAATTTATTTTGCTTTTGTTTGTTTCAATTTCCGTAGGCCTTATTAATATAAAATAAATCTAGTAAATATATTTCCAGTTTGTGTTCATTTTTAACGCCGACAAGTTTGATAAAATTCCGATCAGTAAAAAAGTCTTATCTTTTTGTGACCTACACTGATAAGTCCGTTTATTTTAAAAGTAAAATAACACTACACTCAAAGAACTACTTTGATTAAAAGTAAGAGAAATATAACAGACTCCTGGACAAAAAGATTTTAATCCGGAGTACGTTCCTGTGACGTCACTCACCACCGCCGGCTGCCAACCATCGCTGCCGATAAACTAGTAGTCAAGGGTCGTCATAAAATTAGGCGTCCAAACAGGGACGTCAGTGACGTCAATAACTATAGTAAATTAGAATTCGAATTTGCGAATTAAGATTCCGTTTAGAGTTGGTAGTCTACCAGGGGGCGGCCACGAGTAACGTCTGAACCGAACCGTCACCACCAAAATCAAAGTAAAGCAAAGTACGTTACAATCTGTTTTCGACTAATAGAACAAATTATTCGTATGATTACAGAAAAAGTAAAAACTTTTTATTTTGCAATGTTAATTCTAATCGTACAGACATTTTTAGCACACTAAAGGGTTGTTCACCCCCTAAAAAGGAAACTTAATTTTGTCAATTTGTTTACATAAATCATATTTTTTATTTTTTTTAACAAATGAATTTTTTATATATATAATAAATGTTTGAAAAATATAGTTTTTTTTTAAATTAAAAATAAGAGTAGCAACCTCCAAACACGGAATCTAATGTGAAAAATTTGTTTTTTTATAAGAAGCAATCCATTTTTTTTCATTCCAAAATATTGATTAGAACCCCAGATATTTAGAAAAAACTGTTTTGGGGGGCGAACTTTAAGGATGTATTTCACCCCTTAAATATGTTTTTCCGCCGATAAAAAAAAATATGTGTCATTTATTTTTTTATGTTCTATAACCGTCTACAACACGAGTATATACAAATATTGGAAATCGGAGAATTCGGGTTGGGGTAGTTTCCCTGTTAGATCTCTTTGATTTAACCTAACAATAATTTTAGGGTACATACTGTCACCGGCGGTGTTATTTTTCGGTGCGGAGGATGGAGTTTTCGCCCTACCGCACCTACGCGTCAGAAGCATATAAAAGCGCTGCCCGTGCTGCTTCGCGAGTTCACTCGTACGTGGGACGCTGACGGATTCAGGTCTCGAAAATAGCGTACGGTGACTCCGCCAGAGGGTGTGCGGTTTATCACTTCCTGGTGTATCTGTAGTTTGAAACAGTGTTTAATTTCAAACCTAGTAAAAAGAAATTATTAATCGGTCTGGGACCGAGGGTAAAAAGAATTCGAATTAAAAAAAAGCAAAGTAGAAAAAGGAAATAATAGTTTACTATTATTTCGGGGAAATATAAAAACAAACAGGCAAAAAGAAATTGGGAGGAAAACAATCAGACCTCCTGGGGGAAAAGAACATACCCCGAACCTAGATTGGAAAAGAGGCCATAGGTCCAACCCCAAGGAACAGTATCTAGGTACTAATCCCAAAGGAACTACACGACGTGTAAATCCAAAAATTATAAAAAAGAATTCGAATTATAAAAAAGAATTCGAAAGGTCAAAAAAGAATTCGAAAGGTAGAGGTGCGGCAAAGGTAAACGTCCACGATGGAGGTAGTCTACGACGAATACGGCGTCGGTGCTGCGTACCCAAGAGACAGAGTCGGTAGTCATGCTAGGGCTGGCCAGGGCAACCTTGATGAACCGCGGATAAGGTTTCGCGGGGGTCAAAGGTCACAATACTTACCTAAGTTACTTAAATTTTACAACTTACCTTCGATGTGCGTTTATAAAACCGGCAAGTAAAAAATTTAAATTTAACAAGCCGTTCATTTTCATTAGACAAATAACACGTACGTTAAACTATAGCAACACCAAATTCCTTGCCTTTAAGAAACTCTGTTATAATTTAAGATAACGTTTTACAAACTATTTTACGTAGTACTTACCCGTTATTTACGAGTTTGCATTTGTTTCATATTTCATAACCTAAAAGACATCTGCCAATTGTATGTGTTTTTGTCTAATATTGACTCTTGTTTATAATAATTTTGCGTAATTATTATTAAAAATGTCGACACAAAAGCGTCTTCAAAAAACAACAAAATTGCAATACGAGTATTTGCTAAAAATGGTCTAAATTCCTCAATAACGTGCACGTTATATATCTTAACAGTTAACGTTAACCTTAACGTTTAACCCTGAAATAACGTAACTGTTATTATGATAAAATGGGATACATACTCGGCCTGAATATCTGCGTATTCTGCGTTGGAATATGTTCGCGGCATCATACAAGCAAGTGTTAGAAAATGCTATTTTAATATAATTTTGATTAATTACAAATTAAAAAATTTCTACTCTTATCTTCCACCACTACAAAATATAAATAAAACAACTAACAATGCCAAAATTAATTAATGTCAACGACAATCGACAGCAGCCTACTATACCATTAAGGAATTATAATATACCTATTTAATCAACTGTTACAAATTTTATTTTTTTTACTCAAAAACTACTTATTTCATGATGAAGATGATAGAGATGAAAAAGTTTCTAAATTAATCTGTCTCTCCAAAAGATGTATTGCAACAATTGAAATCCTAACGAGTCAAATGTTTTCATATACAGGATGTTGTTGATTTGAATAAGATTATTTTAACGAAAAAATACTGGTTAAATGGACCTCGATCAGTATAACATCTGTACCAAAATTCATGATTTTATCTGTTTTCAAAGAGAAAAAAATTTTAAACTCGATTTTGACCGCCATTTTTAAACGGCCTTAACGAATCGTTTCCTGACATACGTGCATAGAAACTTTTTTTCTTATTTTCCGATTCCCAATTCGTATTTAAAATTTTTGCATATAATCCTGAAACCCCCTGTATACATAAGCACATGATCAAAAAGGTACTGCGACATTCTTCTTAAAAGAAGACGATCTAATCTAACTTCCATTAATAAAAAATGTCTAGCTCCTCTGCTATTGACTATCAAAGTTCTTGAAAAAAAATATGTTTTTATAATATCTGGAGAATGAGATTTTAATGAAACTTGCTGTGGACTTATTTCTAAGTAAGACTCATGTTTTGATGAAGTAACCGTGTCCATCCGCCTTGGGCAGTGGTAAATTTTTGAGTGTCTCGGTACAAGAATTACCAGAACTTTTTATTGGTCGCTGGAATTAATTCATTTTTGTTTATTTATGCGCGGCACGCTGGACTATTTTATTTCTGGTCCCCAATAAATCTCCTAGATGTCGCATGTTTTTCATTTTTACAAAAATTCTCCACCAGTCGTACAACTTGCTCAAATTATCGCGTTTTGTTTTATCATGTCAGTATCTCATCCAGTATCCACACATCAGTACTGAAGAATTCAAAATTAATATTATTTATAACAAATTTCCAATTAAAATACCAATAGAAGTTAATTTTAACATAAGGAAAAAAAGAAAGATGACAAATAAAATAAAAAATTCTCCACTATATTTTTAATGATTAAATTTTAAAAATTGTATGGAATGGTTGTTTAGGTACGTACAAACAAAATTAATTATTTTTGATAATAATGTGATTGCATGTATTTGTATATTTTTAGGTTTTAAAATAATTTGACTTGTAACATATGTGAAATTTCTTCATTTTTTAATGGCCTATCAGACTAGAACCCTATACCCAAGAAAATAAATAGATTCGATTATTCAGGGTGTTTCAAAAAGACCTCCCGTAACTAACAATCACTACAATTTTGATGTAAGGTTAATTAGAGTTTAAAATATTACTAAGAATGTATGCGTTGTTTATGAGACATTCATCAATAAGTTTTAACATAAGCCTAGTTTGAGAAAAATCACTTATTTTATACACCGTAATATTGTAAGAGTTCAATTAAAAGCCTTTTTTTCTCGAAAACCGTCCACATTAGATAATTCTAAGAAGAGTACATTATTTTTAGAAAATAAAATTGTACATTAGAAATTAGAGCCCGAATGGTAAAAAACCTAACCTTAAAAAAATTTGAACTTAAAATGTAATAGAAATGTAACATAATTAGCGCCCTCTATGAAATATACAAAAAATAATTAGACCAGCATATTTGACATCTTTAAAAACCTCGGAATACCAAATTTCATAAAAATATTTCACACCGTTTGGAAATTTTCGTAAAAATTCTATTTAAACAATTTTATTTTAAGACAAAAAATTATTATTTTTTGTCTTAAAAGTTTTTGTTTTTGACAGGTTTCACAATTTCGTATGTATTTTTCAACGTCTTTGGTTAATCGTTGCCAATTGTATTTGTCTCTGATTCATCGAATAGTTTCATTTATTCCACCATGTAAGTTGATTCTAAGAGATCTAAGATCTAAGTTGATTTCGACAAAACAGGTTTTTGAACTATCTAAGACATATTTTTTACGATTTTACCAGCGACAATATTAATTTTATTAACAGAAAATTCTGGTTTTTCTTCAAATATGTCTTCAATTCTTTGGTAGTGTAAATCTTTGAGATTTTCTTTTTGAAAGAAAGTTATTATGTCTGTGTTTTTTGTCTAATAGTTGTTCATTAGTAAATTCAATTCTGGAATAGTCAATTAAAGATGTAGTTTTATATAAGTTAACAAATATAGGGTGTCCGGAAAGGTCATGTCAAAAATGAAGGGATGTACTTGTACAGCTCAAAATAATTGTAGTACTTCATAAAAAAAATTTCCTATCGGGCTTCGTTGTGGAGTTATTCGCCTTCAAAAAAAGAATATTGAAAAACAAATTCAATTGTAATTCATGGTAATGTTCATTTTCAAGTTTAAACTGATATTCAATAAGCCTGAATTATACAGGAGCAGACAAAATGATCCATTTCAATTTATACATTTTTGACAGTGTTGCCAAATTTGATATTTTTCTGTCATAGTTCGATTCCTCTCTCACTTTGTTAAAAAAAAGGTATACCGTACTTCAGTCGATATCTTGTACCGTTTTTGAGAAAATCGAATTTTATTAACATACATTTATTGTATCAAAAATGTGATACTAACATTTTTGGAAAAATCTTGGTTTCCATAGAATTAAAAGAAAAAAAAGACAACTGGAAGTAAGATGTTCAATATGTGCACCTTGAACTTCAATGCATTTTTTGCTCAAATACGGAATACCTCAAAATAACGTGGTGATCATTTCTAATGATGTCGGCGTATGAAATTATGTGATTTAATAATTCTTCCCTACTGTTTATAGGAGTTTGATAAACAAGACTTTTAAGATGGCCCCGAAGACAAAAATCGAGAGAATTAAGATCGGGACACCGAGGCAGCCACGGAAAAGGACTACCTCGATCCATCGATCGGGAAGTGTGTATTTAAATAAGCCCTTGCTGCCCTGCTAAAATGGGGTGGTGCACCATCGGGCATAAGCCACATGTTATTTCAAATATTTAAAGGGACGTACCTATTCTAATAACGGATTAAGGTGTGCTTGCAGTTAATGTAGGTATTTATCCCCATTTAAAGCGTCATCAATGATATGTGGTCTCACGAAGTAGTTTTCAATTAGGACCTTATTTAATTATTTTTTCAATTATAACCTAATATAATGATACATTTTTGTTAGTGTTTTGTCTCAATAATAGCATGGGGGTTTTTGTCAGTTCAAATATGCAAATTCTATTCTATTTGGAAATCGTACATGAGATCTGGATCTGCAAATTCTTCATAGCTAAAATCCTCCATGATATTGAATCAATAAATGGTTTCAAAATGATTTATGACATAACTGCTAATTATACATATTTGTTGACGGTCATTTCAATTTGCAAGATTTTTCCAAAAAATGTTAATATCACATTTTTGATACAATACATTAATGTTATTAATAAAATTTGATTTTCTCGAAAACGGTACATGATATCGGTTGATATATGGTATACCTTTTTTTGCAAATTGAGAACCGAACTATGAAAGAAAAATGTCAAATATGGCAACGCTGTTAAAGATGTCTAAATTTAAATGGATAATTTCGTCTGCTCCTGTATAATCCAGGCATATTGAATATAAGTTTAAACTTGGAAATGAACATTGTCATGAGTTACTTTAATTGCTCAAATTTCATTGTTGTCATGGTAACGACTTAGAAGTTATAATTGGAACTTGTTTTCAAACGTCTTTCTTTGAAGGCGAATAACTCCACAACGAAGCCCGATAGGAAAAAAAATTTATGAAGTACTACAAATATTTTGAGCTCTCTTGTATACCCCTTCATTTTTGACATGACCTTTTCGGACACCCTGTATATTCTCTGATAGTCAAGCTGCAATTAAAGCCGTAGGCACACACAAGATAAGTTCAAAACTTGTGTGGGATTGTTTACAAAGGCTCATTGAACTGGCTATCAATAATACAGTTTACACTGTGTTGGGTGCCAGGACACAAAGGCATTTGCCGGAAAGAGAAAGCTGATGAACTTGCTAGGAAGGGATCCGAGACAGAGTTCATTGGCCCGGAGCCATTCTGCGGTACTCCCAGTGTGGTCAGACAGGCTCTGAGCGAATGGACTGAGATAGAACATAGGAAATACTGGACTTCAAAGCCAGGGCATAGTCATACTATGGAATTCAGAGAATATCCTTTGAAGGAAAGGGCAAATGAGTTGCTGAGCTTGAATAAAATTTGTCTGAGGAGAGTGACGAGACTCATTACGGAACACTATCACTTTAGGAAACATCTTCATAAGCTAAAGCTTGTAGACAGTCCGATCCGCCGAGGATGTGACTCGGCGGAGGAAATTTCTCTGCATATCATAGGCGAGTGCCCAGGATTTGCACGTAGTAGAATATACGCTCCTGGGGAGACCCTATTTGGAACCCAAGGAGCTGAGAGAAGTCTCAGCAAGGAAGCTTTTGGACGTTGTTAAAAGGACAAAACTACTTGCTGAATAGGACTAAGTAGTGGGATGCACAATAGGCCTAATAAGGCCGTGGTGCTATGGGACTTACGACTTCACTCAAACCCACCGCCCCGATACATGACACCTCCGGGGGTTTACACAGACGAGCCGACTGTAATGTTCCTGTTGGTCAGGGCTCAGGTTCTTCGGTGAGGCAAGGCAAAGGGACAAAAACTCTTACTGATGCACTAAGAATACATTTTATTGGAGACTAGCTGGGATCCGTACCATAGCGCTAGGTCTCCTTCTTCTCGTCACATCGTCTAGAACTCTCTATATCCTATTTTACCTACATACATTACATTTTAAAAACTTCTTGCCAAACAATATTAACGATGTATGTCGCTACTTACTTAATAATTAATTACGAAAATCTGCACTGGACTCTTTCCTAACAGCAATCAGTGTTGATATATTTTGTAATACCCCGAAAAACAAAAAAAAAATACTGTAGTTAATTTTTTTCTCGTTTACGTAATTGTTATGTTTATATGTTTACCTATCTGCTTAGTTATAATCTCGCTTAACCCTATTCTTATGTATTTCTACGTGTATCATCAATGTCTAAAACTGTGTTATAACCTTTATCTTCTAACACTTTGTAGGGACCTTGAAAACGAGTGTCCAACTTATTGCACTTACTATCATTACTTACTAAAACCGTATCACCTTTTCTATAATCTACTTCTTTACAATTCTTATCATGTTTTTTTTTGTTTTGATTGAACAAGTTAGACCTGGCATCATTCGAAGCTGTTGCTGGGTAATTATCAACAATGTTTGATGGAATTCTACCCGGTGTGCCAAATACTCATGAGGCGTATAAAGTGTTGATGTGTGAACTGTTATTGTACGAAAACCACCAATAGGGTATCCATGTACTCCAATTATTTGTCTCCTTTGCAAGTCGTATGCTTAAATATGCACCCAAGTGTTTATGCGATTTTTCAAAACTTCCTAACGTTTGATGGTCATAAGCTGTTGACTTTAAGTGATAGATATTTAATAACTTACACGCTTCTTGAAACGTACTTGCCATATATTCTGTGCCTAAATCGGTTACTGCCAAACCTTAATATAAAGTTTTCTACAAAAGCTTTTGCAACCATAATAGTTTCCTTATCGGGTATTGGGTATGCTTCTATAAATTTAGTAAGGTCACATTGTATTGTTAAGATATATTTATTTCCCTCAATATCTGTGGGTAAAAGACCCATTAGATCAAAAAAGATTTGTTGGAAGGCTGATGCAGCTGTTGTAGTTATTGTCTTGGGTTCCTTATTAGGTTAATTTCTCAACATCCTTTTTCAGGAATTGCCAAAAATATCTTCCTTTAATATTGTTAATAGAAAGGCAGGTAGCGGAGTTTGACCTTTCTCTCGGGCCTTCGCCCCTCGGGCCGCGCTGCGCGCGACTCGAGCACTGCTCCGCGGTGCGTTCTCTGTTGGTTGGTAAATAATACATAAAATTTTCCCAACAAAAAAAAAAGAAAAAATGCAACCCACTCGCGATTCGAACCCCGGACCTTCGGCTTCGCAGCCGTGAGTATACAAAATGAGCTACGTCGATCTGACGTTGAGTGGAGCCTGCACGGGCTATTTGGAACGTTGGTTCTACGCGAATGTAAACAGAAAATTGAAAATGTTCAAATCAAGTTTTGTCGCCAATGTTACGTCTCTAAAAGATCGGAACCAATGCCTAACGGCAATGTAACGACTCACTGTGGCCCGATCGTCCGGGTAAACGCGTCAAATGACAAAATTTATTTTGACGTCTTCACTGACGTTTGTTTCCATCTCTGTTTAAGTATCGGATATACTTCGGGTATCTCACACCCACCGAAAAAAGTCAATTTTCGGCTAGGACCTTTTTTTAAAGTGAAAATTTCACATAGAAGGCGCGGACAGATCGCCTTCAAAATACGACGTTTGGATAAAGGAAGGACTGAGAGGCCCTTCGAGCCCCTCGACTCGCCGCTGCACGTCTCGCTAGGAAATGAGCTCCGCTTCGCGTAGCACTATCTTGCGCGAATGTTTTTTAAATCATCAACACCATCATCCACATTACCATCATCTACATCACCATCATCTACATCACCATCATCTACAGCACCATCATCTACATGACTCATCCACATCGCTATCATCTACATCATCATCATCTACATCACCATTATCTACATCACCACTATCTACATCGCCTCCATCTACATCGCCTCCATCTACATCGCTATCATCAACATCACCATAATCTACATCGCTATCATCTACATCACCATCATCTAGAGCACCATCATCTACATCTACATCGCCATCATCTACATTTACATCACCATCACCTACATCGGCATCATGTTCATCACCATCCTATACATATCCATCATATACATCGCCTTCATCTACATCACCATAATCTACATGACCATCTTCTACATGACCATCATTTACATCGCTATTATCTACATTACCATCATCTACTACATCAACATCTATAATCACCATCATGTACGTCACCATCATCTACACCACCATCATCTACATCGCCATCATCTACATTACCATTATTTACATCATCTACATGTTGCAGCTTCACCGCAAAAAATTGTTATTATAATTACAGTTACATTTTAAAATATATAAAATAAATTTTTCTTTTTCTCGTCATTTGTTGCAACAACATGATTATTACACAACACCATTATTATTTTTACTAACCTTTCGAATTGGTCCAATGACGTTATCGTCAATAACTCGAAAAGTTATTGAGCGATCGATGCCAAAATTTAATGCAGCACTTTTCAAGTCGCTGGCATTACCCCCCTAAAATTTCGTCCGAATCGGATGAGCCAATTATCGTTATACGGGGAAACGCGGATTTTACGTTTTCCGCGTTTTTAGCCGTTCCGCTCATTCGATCTCGGCCGAACCTCAAAACCACACTAGAGTATCCCTAGGTGGTTATCATATCCAAATTCGAGCCGAATCGTGCGACTACTAACGGCCAGCTAAGCCATAAAAGGATTTTACGTTTTCCTAGTTGCCGCCGGAAGTGTCCGCGCGATCTCGGCCGAACCCTCCAACCACGGCACCTCTTCGTGCCGTGTATCATCAGTCCACTGTCGTACCAAATTCATACAGTATTAAGACCTCCGTAAGCCCTTTTACGAAGACGGGGAAAATTTCACCGATGTTTCCAATTTCCCCGTCTATGGGCCGAAAGGACCGTCTTTCGAGGGTCCCACCGCTCTGGCGGTCGGATGCGATGCTCGGTAGCCTAAGCCGAGACCGCGGGTAGAGTTTTCTCAAAATGGGAGAAAACTCCAAAATCCCCGATACCGACATCAACTATCAGGAGAGGCCAGAGGGGAACGAGATCCGACGTCGACGACGGCAAATGGTACTTTTTACTGGAAATTTTGGCGGACGATTCACGAGCGGTCCGCCAAAAACATGGAGATCGGAGGAAAGGGATCGAACGTCTACTTCCGACGTTTGCAGTACTTCAGTGGGAGTACATGGTGTGAAGAACGATATAAAGCGATAATGTAACAACAAATCTTATTCTATGGTAAATAACTTGTATATGTTAATTGTGAACTTTTATTGTCTCATAATTCTGGTAGTAGATAGGCTACCTTCATACGGAGCCAAAATCCCATGTATTTTCTTATGGAGATTTATCCTGGTCATTTTTGACGAATTTTACCCCCACTCCTCCACCTTTTCCCTTCCCCCTCCCCTTCCCCGCCAGCCAATCAGAGTGCAGCATTTTTTTGCGGGAAATTCAAAATGTAGTAACCTAGGTCTTTGCCCCACCTAGGGCTTTGCCCCAGGGCTCCCATGCAGGTATCTTCATGTAGGTATGTAGGATGCCCCACGTAGACAAGAGTATTGTGCGTAGGCCTCCGCGTGTACCCCGCGTAGGTATACCTAAATTGTATAAGGCTTTGCCCGCAACCACGGGCCCCAACGTGATCGAGCGGTGACATAGACAGTAGCCGCGATTTTCATTTCGCAATAGTAGTTCAAAACGCGGCCTAGCGGGTGTCCGTAGATGGCGGTATAAGTGGAGCGCGGTAATGTAATCATAAATGGGGACATATTTAATTATACGGACTACGGCTAAAAATATTTACTGGAATTTACTTTAGGAATGTTTGTTAAAATAGAACAGAAAGGGTCAATCCTTCTTCGTCTTAAATGTTCATATATATTTCTTAAGTTCGAATGGCAAATTCTTTTATTTTTTAAATTGTATTGAAATAGAAATTATTCTGCTTAGGTGTGTGATAAGAAAACCAAGTTAACAAACGCTAGCACAGCTGCCTTTGCTGTCTGAGCAAAACAGCCAGTGGCCTGTTCTGGCGATATCAACTGCAGTCACTGCACTATGCGGCATTTCTTTGCTAAGACTGTTAATAATCAATTTTATAATTAGTCATAAAATCAATGAGTTTGCTCTGCTTGTTTTTTGTTAAAAGTTTCTCGGATTATTATAGTGAGTGGTGCTTTTTGTGTGTATCCTTTTGGATAAAGAAAGGTAAGTCTATATACACATTTTCAATTAAAAACGTAGCTTTGTATAGCAGTTATAATCTTAAACGGCAATTACTTCTCATAGTAAAAAATTCTATAACTAAAAATATTAGCATTAAATTCTAAAACAGTCAAACCAGCTACCAAAATTAGTGGTATATTAAAAAAATTCACTTACACGTTTATTATCTAACGAAGAAAAATTCTATTTAAAAC
>NW_019417916.1:25131-26915 GCF_000390285.2 Anoplophora glabripennis
CAAAAATCACTTAATCGTAATAAACCTTAACTAACCGAAAATTTAATAAAAAGTATAATCCTCGTATAATACAGGGCTTTATTATAATAACTGAAAAAATGACCCAAAAACAATTAAACAGTAATTAGATGAATCTTTATTGAAAAAAGATAAAGGCAATTTACTAGAATCATAAAATCAAACCAAAAATCAGAATAAATTTTTTTTTATTTAAAACCAGCATTATACAGGGTGTTATTTTAATAACTTGAGAAGTTAAATAAAAATCCCCATTATTTCAACATGAAATGGGTAGAATACAGGGTCTTTATAAAAAGTTACAAATTGTTTGACAACAAAATGATGGCTAAAAATCTAAAGCATTAATTTTATAGACAGTTGAAAGTTTAGCCAGGACAGAAAGGCATGAATTTTGGCTACAGAGGCATGAAGTTCAAAGCAAGACATCAGGACGACAGAGACATGAAGAAAGAAGGCATACGAAGGGTAAGTTACTAGATTTTTCTGCATTTCAGATCACCTCATTTGTACCGATTCAATACACAGTTAAATATGCTGGCTTGATACAGGTACCTGTGTCGTGTAGGGATCTATTTTAAACGATTAACTAAGGGTAATCATTGGATTTTTCCTTGCCAACGAAAAAAGGTTTCAGCCACACGCGAAAAACTTAAATCCGCCCGTGAACGCGAAAGGCCTTCGGGCTATCGAAACGATAAAAATTGCTGTCTTGTGGTTAGGGCAAATTCAAAAATATAATTGTTTGACGCCATACTCGTAACACCATTCAAACATCTCGACGGCAGTGTTTCAAACTAAACAGATCCGTTGCGACTTAGAACATAATTGAACGTTATACGGTCTTTCCTTACAATTAAAATTACTATTGACTTTACATAAAAAAATATTCAGATTTTATTTTCCATAAAATAATTTTTCGCCACTATTTTTTTAGTAAAGTACAGTTTGACGTCATTTTTCATAATTTTTCCATATTTAATTTTTCTATATTTAATTTTTTATTAAAGTACAGTTTTAGTAAAGTAAAGTTTTAACCTAATTTTCACATAAATAATTTTTAATAAATAATTTTCTGTTTTTTATTAAAGTTCAGTTTGACGTCATCTTGCATCGGAAAGTGATGGCCCGAATTATCCGGTTCAGGCGTAAGAGTAAATCTCTTTAAAATATAAGACTAAATTTTTCTATATTTAATTTTTCGTAATTTTTCTACTTTTTAGTAAAGTACAGTTTTGGCGTAATTTCTACATAAAATAATTTTTCTGCTTTTCTACAGAGAGATCGATAATGATTGACCGGATTCTGAACGTACCCTGTCTCAATTGCTATCAAAACTGATTTCCGTTTGCTAAAATTACTTTTTTTCCGTGCGATTTCATGGTGTTCTGTGGCGATTTCACAATTTGACGTTCTGTTCATTGGCGCATGGATTTTTTGGTTTGAATATTATTTTGTAGATTTTGTTGTTACCTGATATATTTTGCGACATTATAAAACAGTATTTTTCAATACTACAGTTAGAGTAGGTGGATATTATACGTGAGTAATTAATTTATTGCGTATGTTGTTCTCTAACCTAATCGGTTTTTTAATTTAGGTTAACATGGCATTTTCATTAGAACATGATAAATTTCTTCTGGAGGCCTATTTTCGTAGTGGACAAAACAATGGTAATGGTTGGAAATATTCGATGAATTCGTGTCATTTACAATTTCAAGAACAATTTCCAAATGATGAAATTGATGATTATGAAATTTTTTCGA
>NW_019417916.1:31679-32060 GCF_000390285.2 Anoplophora glabripennis
TGACGGTTATCCATGGATACCCGTGACGGTTACCCATGGATACCCGACGGTTATCCATGGATACCCGACGGTAACTCATGGATACCCGTGACGGTTACCCTTGGATACCCGTGACGATTACCCATAGATATCCGACGGTTATCCATGGGTAACCGTCACGGGTATCCATGGATAACCGTCGGGTATCCATGGGTAATTGTCGCGGGTATCCATGGATAACCGTCGGGTATCCATGGGTAATCGTCACGGGTATCCATGGGTAACCGTCACGGGTATCCATGGATAACCGTCGGGTATGCATAAGTAACCGTTACGGGTATTCATGGATAACCGTCACGGGTGTCCATGGGTAACCGTCGCGGGTATCCATTGATAGCCGTC
>NW_019417917.1:0-16519 GCF_000390285.2 Anoplophora glabripennis
GGGTACACTTTTTTCGATTATCCTTTAAGATGATATGAGATTCTTGTCTTAATTTTGATGAAGGGAGAAATTATAGAAATTTGGTTTGGATTTTTGAAATTTTAATTTTTGAGGAGAATTTGGGTGTATGCAGGGGAATCCACACGTCAGAATTTTTTTTATCATTTTCGGATTCAGCTGAAAATTTTACTAAAGATAGGAAGGGTCGCATCTCAAAAACACACATTTTTTTTTGTGGGCCTATGTTATTTTTTATATACATAATATATTTCGTAATGGTATGTGTCATATTGGTTTACATTTCAATTTACAACAATATTTAGCTTCCTCCCAAAAATTAATCACTGTGTACTTTTAAAAACCAACTATCTTACGCACGAGAATCGTTAGGATCAAACAAAATTAAATTGCATGGATAAACGACGTTGTTTACTTATTATCACCTGAAGCAAAGCGTCAATTTTTTAGTACAAATTAGCGTCGTTAGCCGCAATATATAAAGGTGTCAGTATTACGAAAACGTTGTTATTCTTAGTTCAGTTATTCAGTGTTAAATAATAATGTTTGCCATATGGTTTGTCTTATTTGTTAGTGCCTTGTGTATGAGCTGTTACAGTAAAGCCATAAGTGAGCAAGTGGAAAACATCGATTCTCCTACGGCCTTATTTCAAAAAATTGTATTTGAGACTGCAAATTCTTACAACGGCAATATCCGTTCGAGACGTAGTATGGACGAAGATGTGAAAGAGAGTGAGGATAAAAGCGAAGCGATCGATAATTATGGAAAAATTTATAGGGCAAAGAGGGATATAGAACACGGGTCTTACCAACTTCTGAGAGATAATATGGAAAGTGATGATTACAACTCGAAGCTCCTTGAAGGTGGTCAGTACGTTCCGTTCTTCAGAATCAGACATTATTTTATAGAGAAAAAGAAGTTGTAATGCATGTAGATAGGTTTTGTCTATGTGTAGCTATCTAAGACTGATATTTTTGTAACATTTTATAAGTGATCTTACAAAATAATGACAATAAAATTTTTAATATGGTTATGTTTTGTTTATTAAGTTCTAAGGAAATCTTAACTCGAACATAAAACAACCTAAATATAAACTTACTGGGTTTAAATAGGTATCTATTTGACTTCCTTTATGAAAAATACCTATTAAGAGACAATAACTTTCAGCATTCCTACAAGGAGAGGTATCNATAATACTATAATTATTATTAGAAAAATAACTGCTAACTAAAAATGTGAATCCATGGGTCCTAGCAATTTTTCCAAAATAAATTACCTAGGT
Source organism: Anoplophora glabripennis (assembly GCF_000390285.2). NCBI lineage: Eukaryota > Metazoa > Arthropoda > Insecta > Coleoptera > Cerambycidae > Anoplophora > Anoplophora glabripennis. The sequence continues at coordinate 1,302 of NW_019417917.1, forward strand.
TTCATTGTACATATACGTTAGTTAACACAGACAAAGAGTACGACCACCCCAGTGATATATTTTTAAATTAACAGGTGATTAAATTATAACTTTATAGTGATATATTTTTAAACTAACAGGTGATTAAATTATAACTTTATACAGAATAATTAGTGAGGCTATGAAGCAACTACTATATTCATCAATTCATCATTAATGCTGTTATTTCAAGGTAAAAAATGTATATGACTGAAAAAAATTGTATAAAATATTCTTTAGTTCCTAACTCCATCGCTAGAGGACGTATTTGCTATGGCATCACAAAAATTCATCAGTATTTTCAAATATCTTGCATTCAATGTAGGTCGGAAACATACTTTTTATGAATTCTGTTCAATTCTCTACAAATTTCATTTCAATTTGTTTTTAATTGCTATGGCATTTTTTAGTAAGATAATAAAATTCTTTATTAGGGAATTTTTACAACGAAAAAAATTATGGTATAAATTTTGTGCAGCTTTAGCATTTATTTTCCATTTAGAGTAGCTATTTTTTTCTGTGTTTACTCTGATATCTTGTCACCTATAAAAAAATAAATTGAATAAATAACTTGCCCAATAGCTCCAATCAACGCTTGTTTTAAACTATTTTATTTAATCAAAAATCGTACTAAATGTCATATTATGTCTCTCTATCTATGGAATCAGATACAATCCATTTTTCTCTCAGACTTATTTAAAGAGGAAACGTTATTCCCAGTTCTGAAAACGCAAATAGACTGATTTTCTAAATGTTAACTAAGTGAAGTTTGTGATAGAGTAGCGTATTTTTTATGTATGTCAGGCATAAACATACGACTATAGGTTCAAAGTGAATAAGATTTGAAGATTTCTTCTACTTTTTAAATAGAAGACAAAAGCGGGATAAAGTGCTTTATTTTAGATCCGATTTACAAGAAATATTGAATAATACAAACTGTGCACCGACATCTTGATTCGTTTAAGAGGTGTTGTCTTTCCGATTTCAATTGAAGAACCAAAAAATTGGCAGTACCTACCTATGTACCATGTTCGGTCGCTGACGCAGCAACTCGGAATTGCAATATTTGAAAAACTTGTTCCCATATTTATTTAGCCATACCCATATACAGGTATGGTGGCCCAGAAGGAGCGCGCGGGTAAAGGCGGCACAAACACAGCCGGACTGGGCAACCTGAACATAAATTCAGTTGTCAACAAATGGCATAGCAGTGCAGTGCAGCAATGCGGAATTTGGTGTGATTCAGGTAATTTTAATTTATTATAGACGCCTTCTATTAATCATTCGTATTACAATTGCGAGAGGAAGAAATAAGAGGGATATTTTGTTTACTAATATTATTACAACATTGCATTTTGGAGATCTTTTGAAACGGAACAAAATGAAATTTACCATCTATATAATAAAATTGTTTGAGGACATTAATTATTAAAATATGTTGTTGGTCAAATGAACATAGGTATAAATGAAATTTTCTACACATTATATACAAATTATTATAATTTTTTATCTTTAGCAGAAAACTTTTTTAGGGACGCATACGAAACTCATTAAATTGTATTGCTAGGCGTTTTTATACATGTTCAACGGACTTAAAGACCATAAAGGAAGAATTTTATTTTTGGCCGTTTTCTGTGAATCATTTTTTACGTAACAAAATTTTTTATGCTCGTGAAGAATTTTTAAACTTCGCGATAGATTTCTGCGAGTTCTTTTTGTACGTTATATAAGTTAAGTGTGTTAGGAAAGTGTGTATTGTGTTTGTATTTATATTTCTAATAAGTTTAGTGAAATAAGTTTAATAAGGGGTACATTTAGTATAAGTAATTTACAGATGGGCATAACAGCGGCATACAGACCACCTGCGACTAGTTTAGATCTTTTTCTTAGCGATCTTGAAACCTATGTAAACAATTTATCTTGCGAGAATTTAGAATTATTTGTGGGTGATTTTAATATAGATATATTAAATAATTCTGATATGAAAACCAACAATTATTACGATATATTAGCGACAAAAGGTTTCATATCTTGTGTTAATAAACCTACAAGAGTTACGAATAATTCTCGCAGTACTATTGATCACATATTTGTATTTAACAGTAACAGAACAGAAATTAGATCTATAATATATAAAACTCACTTTACAGATCATTATCTTATAGCAATATCGATAAATTTGAATAGTCACAAAGTTGGTAAATTAGAAACATTAAATTATAATAAAATAAATTACGAGATGTTAAATAATTTGTTATTGCATGAAACTTGGCATAATGTCCAACTAAATGAAGATGTAGAAATATCATATTCATTGTTTTTAAATGCGCTTAATACGGCAATAAAAAATTCTACAGAAACTGTAACAGTAAGTTGTAAATATAAGAAAGTTAAACCCTGGATAACTTCAGAGCTAATCAGGTCTATTAGACATAGAGATAATATGAAAAAACAACTTTTGATTAACTACACAGATAATTTTCGCCAAGAATATGTTAGATATAGAAATACGTTAAACAAACTAATTAAGAAGACAAAGAATGAATATTATAGCATAAAAATCACAGAGTCAAAAAATGACTACAAAAAAATATGGAATGTTATCAATGAAGTTATAAATAAAAAAGTAGAAAATAAACGTATTGATAAAATTAAGGATAGTTTTGGTAATGAAATTGTGGATGATGCAGTTAAAAGTAATATCTTCAACCATTTCTTTGTTAATATTGGTAAAAATTTAGCTAGTCAAATTATTCCATCTAATACACATGTTCCTATTAAATCTATTTCATCTAAGGCATTTTTTCTCCGGCCAGTAAATGAGAATGAATTAATAACACACATAAATTCTTTAAAAAATAATTCTGCGCCGGGTGAAGATTGCATAACTGTTAAAATTATAAAGCGTATACATACATTCATACTAAAACCGTTAAAACATATTATTAACTTAGTTTTTTCAACAAATGTGATTCCCCACGCCTGGAAATCATCTATAGTAACACCTATTTACAAAACAGGTAACAGAACTGAAACTACAAATTATAGGCCAATATCGCTAATAAACAATTTTGCAAAAATATTTGAAAAATGTTTAAAAACAAGATTGGTTGAGTTCTTAGAAGATCAACACATATTATTCGACAATCAATTTGGTTTTAGATGTAACAAGAGTACAGAAGATGCAGGAATTGCATTGACTAATGAAATAATCAGTAATATTAATAATGGGAAGAAATGTCTAGCTGTATTTATGGATTTAACTAAAGCTTTTGATACTGTATGTCATGATATATTATTACAAAAATTATATGATATTGGAATAAGAGGACACGGCTTAGATTTATTAAAATGTTATTTAACTAATCGTAGACAAAAAGTAAAAATTAATAATACGATAAGTAAAGAATTGGATATTGAAACAGGCGTGCCACAAGGTACTGTTCTTGGGCCAATACTCTTTTTAACATACATTAACGAAATTGCAAATATACTCAAAAAAGGAAAAATGATTTCTTATGCCGATGACACAGCTATCATATTTCATGGTGATAACTGGGAAGATACATATAAAAATGCAGAAATTGAATTAAAAATTATTCAACACTGGTTAAGTGATAATCATCTATTCCTTAATTACTCCAAAACTAATTTTATGACGTTTTCTCTCACGGTTTTGGGTCAACCTACCTCTGATAGTATTATAATACATAATACCGCTTGTACAAATACAGATAACACAGTCTGCCCTTGTTCATCTATTAAAAAAGTAAATTCTATAAAATACTTGGGAATATATGTAGATCAATATTTAAGATGGTCTGAACATGTTACACAAACTATTAAAAAACTTCGTAAATTGTTTTGTAGGTTATATCTTTTAAGAAATATAATGAATGTTAAAAATATAAAAGTTATATACCACTCATTGGTTGAATCAATAATAAGGTATGGAATTGTCATATGGGGTGGTTTGTATGTCGATGTTATGAAAAGCTTACAAGTTTGTCAAAACACTGCTTTAAAAATATTATTCCATAAAAATCGTAGATATTCCTCAAAATTACTTTATGAACAGATAAATGTTTTTGATATTAGAGGTTTATATTATTATAGTGCATTAATTTACATCGTAAAAATAAATAAAAACTACCCAATGCTTTTGCACGGCTATCAAACAAGAGCGATAACAAATAATACTATTCAGACGCCTTTCCTTAAAAGATCACATCTTCAAAGGAATATACTTTTTTATGCACCTAAATTTTACAACTTAATTCCTGCTTCAATAAAAAAATTTATGAATAATAAATATAAATATAAGAAATTAATTAAAACATTTTTATTTCAAAATTATATAAAATTCGAACAAGTAACAAATAACATGTAAATTTAGTGTAGAGATATGTTGCTGTTCTGTAAGACTCTTAAACTATTTTCAGTTTTTTTCTTCTTGTTATTAAGTATATGTATATATATTACAAACCTAATTATATTTAGTTATAAGTATTACATGCTATTGTCTGTACAGAGAACAGAAACATTCAAACACAGACTGACTTATCAGTCTAGCTGAAGTTTCTGTTTTTCTAAACCTGAATTGTAATTGTAATTTGTTGTTGTTTTTCAATAAATCTAAATCTAAATCTAAATCTAAATCTAATTAAATACACTTTAGTTAGTGCATTTTCTATACAAAATGCACTAACTCGCTTTTAATTACATTCATCGAGACCCTAAAAGCAAATATCTAAATAAGTCCAGAGATTCATCACCATCATCTAATTTAAGATTTATATTTTCCATAAGTCAAATCTAATTCTTTACCTGGTTTCCTTAGTTACCTCCAAATAGCTTGAAAACAAGCAGGTACACAGCCTCTCCTTCGCCAAAATCATTCCCAACTAAAACCTGATTACCTGTTAAATGACTGTAACGTAACATGACCGCCTTTTTTTATAATAAAAGCATTGTTTTAGTCTAACAAAGAGTAGATACTTAACTTTTTTTAATTGAATTTCGAGAACGGAACTTAATATGGATTCCAAAAACTGGACTCCGTAAATAATACTCTTCTTGTTGGCTCATATCGCAGGAAAAGCTTTAAGTAAACGTTATAGTCGCTTCAAAACCCGAAAACCGCTAAAATCGCTTAAAAAGTTTAGTTAGTGAGGCCTTACTTGGTCACGATTTTGTAACTCTTGCGAAGTTTGATTACTAAAATTAAAAACAAACTTTAACTGATGTATATAACTTGATACCGATTTGGTATAGAGAGGAGTATTTATTTCAGCGCAACGTTAATCTACAGCCATATATTTTTAAGAGGATGTCTGACAGCTACTGCATTTAACAGATACAAAAGTATAGAATTCCAGTTCCAAACGATTTTTACAGTATCAATTCTGGCGTATCTCCACGTACATGAATTCTTCGGGACGTTATCTCTGATCCGATTATTTCTCTACCGTCGAATATTGATTCCACTGAATAACTCCAACTTCGAGAAATTACTGCGCGATTTTCACTGCACTTATACTTAAGTGTCTGTGTCGAAATTTTAATACATGGAATGGCGCATTTTGCAGTCGAGTTTGAATTTCTATTCCCATTATAGGAAAGGGTGAAATTTCAGTAAAACAAACCATCCAATCGTTGAATCGTCTCGCGATAATATTAGAATTCAGGAACAAATTAGATTTTAAACGAAGATGCACTCGTCTGTAAAATAAATATTTGATTTATAAATTTTGTGCCTAGATAATTATATTTTGTTGTGTCAAAGAATATGTACTCGTCTATTTTTAATGGATATATGTACTTAGATATACAGGGTAGGAAAGTACCGATGGTCTGTCTGAAGTTACGTGAGAGCGATAAAGTAAGCCATAGAAATCCATGCGATAAAGAAGGATGGCTGTAATGAAGGCGTCTCATAGTCACCACCCGTTTCGCCGTTCCACAAATAAGATCCACTTCTTATTTGTGGAAGGGCGAAATGGGCGGTGACTATTAGACGCCTTCACTATACCCATCCTTCTCTATTGCATGGATTTCTATGGCTTACTTTATCGCTCTCACGTAACTTCAGATAGACCATCGGTACTTTCCTACCCTGTAGAAGGTATTTTAACAGGGCGGATCTGTTTTTAGGGGGATGTGAGACGAAATTTTCCTGGATTACCTTCATAAACTCACATAATAAAAGTGTAGATCCATAAATGGGCGAGGTCTGAGTTTCTTGCTTATATCTTGGATCCTATGCATTTTGGAAGAATATTGAAGAGGAAAAAAGTTTTAGAATTGAATTTTGCACGATACACTCTAGGTTAAAAATGTTTAAATTTATTACCGATGTCGCAAAATAGCAATAATTGATGAAAAAAATGCAAAATAATCAAGTTTTTTTGGATATATTTTTTTTTAAATATTTTGATTGCTTCCAGGGCATTCTAATTTTGGTAAAAAAAAACTAAACTTTAGAGTATAATAAAATAACATACCAAATTTCATTAAAATACGTTCTATAGTTTTCGCAAAATAATTTTTTGAAAAAAAAAAAACTTTTAATTTTCAAATTGTTGCACAGCCTCAAATAAAGCATCTAGCCAAATACTTGAAAATTTTTTCACATGGAAAAGACCGCTCAGCCTTTCAAATGGTTTTCGAAAAATTGAAATCGGTTAATTAGGACGGCCACAGTAAATTTTAAAATTAACACTCTTTTTTATTTTTAAACAATTAGATTACATTTATCAATATGCAATTTAGTCTTTTTCAATAATTATAATTTTAAAGCATTCGGAAAGACGCTTCTTAAAAAAAGTCAAATTTCGTTTATTAGTTTTCGAGATATAAGCGGTCAAAGTTTATCGGCATTTACCGTTAATTTATAAACAATTTAGCAATAATCTTTGATCCAGTGGCTTGGTTTTTCCGAGTTCTACTCTGGAAAAAATTTTCATCCATAAGTTAGCGGCAACATAGATAAATCATAAAAGCTGTCGCTCGCACGCGCGAAAAGTGGTGAAGGGGGCGTTTGCTCCGAGACTGAATACGAAAATTACATTATCTCGGCTTCTAATGGATCAATTTCGATCTTTTTTTTTAATCCGATGTCTCGCGAGCCAAGGAATTCGAATTTCGTAATTCCAACTGTCTAATTTGCACATATTTTGTTATAAACAAAGTTTATTATTTATGCATTAAATATACTGTATATTTTACACTATGCTTATCTTTCCTACTATTAGAAAAAGTCCCTTCAAAAGTATGCCATTAAAAAAACACCCTGTATAGTTATAGTTAACAATAACTTCAGAATTCAAGTATGTGCACAAAATATCTGAAACAAGAACTGATAAAAAATCAAAGTTGCATAATCAGGGCACTAACAACAAAATCTAACTGGTTCGCTTTTTTAATATTTTATTCCTCCCACACACTCAAAGCGCAATATTGAGTACAATGTAGACCTGCGGTCATAAAAAATGCGACTATTTGAATATTCATGGGCATGAGCAAAAAGGAACTTAAAAATATTGGAAATATATTTATTCGCAGAAAGGATCTTACATATACTAGTGCAGCAAATTCATATTTGCACTGTATACTAAGCGTTGGAAACATTTTATTGTCCACAGCTGTACCAATTATTTTGTAAGAAAGTTAAGGAATATTTTGAATGTCAGAAGTGTGAAGGAAAGTAATAATTGAAATACATTTTTTAATTACTTTTCTGATGGAAAGGATTGTAACTATTATTCCTACTAATTTTTGCGTTAAAATTAAATATTTAGATAATTTTATACGCATTTTCAGTTGATAAGTATTATTCAAATTTAATATATGATGCATATAACAAACAGCGTTATTGAATTTATAATAGCCTTTAGAATAAATGAAATACATTTTCTATACACCAATATTTCTGTATACCTAATATTAATAACGCAATAATTGCAGCCAAATGCGTACTTTTAAATTTGAATTTTAATCATCCGACCGTATTTCATACAATTTATTGCGCCGGGGATTCTTATTGGCCGACTTTTTTAATATGCACGAACTTTTTGTGTAACAAAAACTGATTCAGGTCTCTTACGATATGTGATGCGTAGTAGGTGCGCGGAGATGTCGAAGTTGACATAATTAGCATCAGTAAATAAAACGTTGTGTTTCTTTTTCAATTAAATTTTGCGAAGTTGTGGTTTTCCAATGGCTGTAGTGCATTTTATATAATCTATAGTGACCCTAAAAGTAAAATCAATTAAAGCGAAAAAAGTGTTTTCCATAGTTAAGTTCAAGTGTAATTGTAATTGGAATCAAACGTGGTGTTCCAGTTTGGAGAATTACGCAAGAATTGACAAGTTACCAGCGTTGGTTTGAAATTCGCCTTGAAAGTACAACATTTATTGCGATGGTATGTAAAAAACATATTTACCTACTTCTGAACTTACAGGGTATTATGCTAGTCATCTAATAATTTTAAGCTGAATATATTAATAATGAATAGTAAAAAACACATTTATTTAGGTAAGTATCTTTGAATATGTTTGGCAAAGTCGATAAAATTTTAAAGCGCGATTTTTTTTAATTTGGCCAATTGTTTTTCGAAAACTCAGTGGCTATAGACATTATACGCATTCTGATGTTATAACATACATTATACATATTACTTTTATTTCCAGATATAGTATTTGTATTGCCTCACTTATACAGTACGTGCATGCCTAAAGTATAAAATANTGGTCAATTGTTTCTCGAAAACACAGTGGCTATAGACATTTTACGCATTCTGATGTTATAACATACATTATACATATTACTTTTATTTCCAGATACAGTATTTGTATTGCCTCACTTATATAGTACGTGCCTAAAGTATGGAATAAATTCAGTAAAAACGAAACAATTTTTTTTTGGGAAAAATCCTCGAACAGTTCGATTTTTAATTTTAAAAATACATATTTTAGCATAAAAGGCGATTTTCAACCGTCATTTGTTTTCGAGTAATGACGTCATCGACATTTTTTTTAAATAGCAGCCCCCTCTTTTTTTTGATTCTGAAAGATCGTTTCATTGTCGATCCGACAGTATTAAAATGTTGCCTTCTTACATAGGAAAGTTTTCGAGTAAATGACGATTGAATGTTAGAAAACGTAAATTTTATTCATTAAAAAAATAATAATTCCTATGTCAAGCAAATACAATCCATTAAGTTTTCTACCTAAATTAAGTGTTCGAATTGCCACCCACCGACTTCTTGACAATACGTAAGTCTGTGTACAAATTCTTCTTGCACATTACGAATTATTTCTGGGGTATTTAATCTATAATACAATTTTGGAGTTCTTCTAAATTATGTGGTCTATTAACGTATACTTTGGACTTTAAGTAGCCCCATAAGAAATAGTCCAGGGGTGTAAGATCTGGGATCTCGCGGGCCATTCTATCGGTCCTCATCTGCCGATCCACCTCCTAGGAAAACAATTGTCCAGAAAATCTCGAACAGGGCGCGCATAGTGCAGAGGTGCACCGTCTTGCTGAAACCATATCAGGAATATCAGAGTCATTATCGTTAGGGAAAATTACTGCAAGCGCTGGAACAAGGTCATTTTGTAAAAACTCTAAATATCTTTCTCCTCTAAAGGTTCCTTCAAAGAAGAAAGGCCCTACTATTCTGTTGTCAACTATTCCAGCCCACACATTTAATTTCTGTGGGTGTTGGGTATGTGTATCTGCCATCCAATGATGATTTTCCTGACTCCAATACCTGCAAATTTGACGGTTCACTGTACCATTGAGACAAACGTGGCCTCGTCTGAAAAAAGTATTTGCCGGTGTAAATCTCTATTTACTTGACATAAATCCATCATAATTTCACAAAAGTGCAAGCGTTGGTCGGGATCGTCTTCATTGAGTTCCTGCACAAGTTGAATTTTGTAGGGATGATATTTTTCCTTCAGGATACGTAGCACTGTGGTCTGACTAATTTCATTGTTTAATGCAATCAGTAGTGAAGTATTGTGAGGATTATCCACCATAAGTACTTATCAAAATGTTCTGTTTGTGATCTTCACTAACGCTTGGACGTCCAGGTTTTGGAATATCTACAAAATTGCCAGTTTCTCTAAATTTAGATTCTATCTTACTGATTGTTGATTGGCTGATACGGCGATCTGGATGTTTTTCGTTAAATAAATCGCAAACATTCTGCTGCGTTCTAGTCTTTTCCCCGCATCCGATAAGAATTAAAATTTCAATTCTGTGTGTGACAGTTAAATGTGCCATAATACTTTAAATTCAACAATAATTTTTATATCGCTTACAATACTTAGAAAGTCGGTATGACAGTGAGACTTTGTAAAGATTTACACATACGTGATCCATAAAAAACTTCAGGTATTTCGAAAAAATAAATTTGATAACGTTTTTGCTTTATTTTAATTGATATGGGTTTTCTAACATTCAATTTATTCTTTTTAATTACGACGCAAAGGTAGAGGGGATATGTTTTTTTGCTCGAAATTTAAAACACCCTGTAGAGTGTGCGAGACAGAATAGAGAATGTTTGCCATATCTTCTTAACAATGCGTTTTCTTCATACACATCGTTATCTCTCTACCAGTTGCGACACAAAAATTAAACATAACAGTTATAAAAAATAACAAAAGTAGTGACANTTCTTAACAATGCGTTTTCTTCATACACATCGTTATTTCTCTACTAGTTAAGACACAAAAATTAAACATAACAAGAACAAAATCAACTTCTGCCACTATCTCTAATAAAGGTATCACATTGACTTCTCGTGTACGTAGCTGGGAGACTATTTTTCTTTCCTGATCAATGTCGTTCTATATTTAACTGATTATTTTTTAAATTCGCCAAGTGAGGAGAAGTGTATTTTCACCTCAAGTAAATATTTTTAGACCAGACGAGCGACGTGCGGTCGAATTTACTAAGTTTCGTGATAGAAAAATGCTCGGAAAAATGGTTTGGAAAGTTACAGTCTTACACCAAATTGAAATTATTATGCTAAATAATGTATCTACTTCGCGTTACAGAAGTTGTTTAATAATAGGTGATACTTCCGCTTTAAGTTTATTTGAGACAAAGTTCCTTCATATTAAAATTTAATTTCAGTTTAATATACCAGACACTTTCGCTAACTTAATATGCAGAATACGAGAACTAATATGTGAGTGTATTGATACAACTTTAGTTCAAAAGCAAAGTCAAATTATCTGTATCGTGAATGTTAATTATTTATATGAAAATACAATTCTACCAAGAGATAAGTTATATTATTGTACAGTTACTGTATAGTGTGTGTTGTAGTACATGATTTGGTGAAAAGTTTAAAAAAGTAAAGGAAGAGTTGTTCGTAAATAATATTGTACCAAATTTGCTGTATTTAGAACAGGGTGATTTTGCTACAATATATTTAATGTTACAAAGGCAGTAAATATGTTACAACATGTTAGAAAATTATTGGCGTGGTTATCGTTGTTGAAATTCAGAAAATCATTGAACTTTATCTTTATGGATGTAGGATCAATTTTATAGCCAAACCAACCGAGTTTAGCAAAACAAAAATTGATACACGGTATAAGAGAGACAAAATTTATATTTATTTATGACCTGTGCTTTTAAAATTGCTCCCACTTAAGAGCTTTTCTCTTAACGCTGTTATTTTACTTAAAATTTATTTTAACCGTTCCAGAATTCCCCTTTTGCATATGACAAATCCTGACCTTTATAAACCTGGACATTTAAAACATTAATAGGGGCAGAATTATTATCTGATTTTGTGTATCTTACTCAGAATGGTTGGAAATCTAAATACCCGTAAATATTACAGATTGCAAAAATAAAAACGTTTCAGAATTAATATTTAATATACTTAGTTAGTTGAAGTTTTACTACATTCTTTTTGCAAACAGGAAAAAATTGTACTTAAAAGTATTTGCTGAAAAGTAAATACTGAAATAAGTATAATACGTAAAGCGGATATGATAATAATTGAAATATTATGAAACTAGGAACATAGTTTTATATTTAATAAAATATTGTTAAAATTGTAGAGATAAACTGAGAGTATATTTGATCTTAATCAGACATTTTTCCCTGTTTTCGAGGGAAATGGTTTCATAGACTGAAACTTTTGCGTACTACCCCCATCGAGAAAAAACTACCTTCATTTCCGGGTACATTATATTAAATTGACACCAACATACCTGGGGGTTGAACCTACCCCCGCCTGCATTAAGAAAATATACAACAAACTTAAAAAAATACTCAGCAAACTTTTCATAGGGATTTTCGAAGGTGTGTATCACGATGGTGTGCTTTTCATTCCAGCTTCCCGTAACTACCCCCAACGTATAAAAATAATTCGATATTGCGAGCAGGGTAATTTCTCTGGAGCTAAGGTCAACTGTACTTTAGAGATATTTAATTTCCCTGATAAAAAGCCCAACCCGACGAATTCCCATATGCTTAGGATCGACAGCATTGAAAAATTGGGGTAGTTTTTCCCCAGTTTTAGTCCATCAAACCGTCGAACAGAGGCCAAATGTCTTTCAAATGATCCCACAAACCTTCAAGATTTGGGGTCGCGTTAAATGGACTACTGTAATGGTGCCAAATTTCAAAACAGTAAACAATTTCCAAAGAAACAAATAGCTAAATCTTTATAGCGTCTAGTATTGAGGGGGTTATTCGTGCATTTATTTGTATATGAAATATTTACAGTTTCCATCTTAGCAACCTCTGCATATAATTTGATATAATATGTAACCTTTTTATAAAATAACTCTAATTATAAAAATACAAATTAATAGCTATAAAAATTTCTTTGACTTGTATTAATTTATTATATCCATTAGATAATTTGCAAAACAATTAAAAAAATAATCATTTGCTCTACTAGATTTGAGTTTTCTTTAAATTGAACAAAAAATTATTTTAGGGTAATAAAAATAGCATATTGAACAAAAATTATACGTATATGGGTAAAAAATAGCATTTATAATACGAAATGAAACATTTTTTTCATTCACAAACTTACATTTTTATGAAATCTTGAAAAATATGCTCCTTTTAACGTAATTTCAAAGAATGCACGAGCTACTTTTAATATTTTTACGGTATTTGCTACCATTAAACATTAAGTATAGTGATTATCGCTTATTATGTTTTTAGCACTTTGGAAGCCACTTAGTATTCGTTGTGAAATGCCTTATCTAAAATATTCGTGTAAATGTTGATATACCTTGTGGAAATTTCAAACTTGTGTTACATTTAATTTGTACAGAGAGACCTGAATTACTTATGATGTATGTGTTAAGTACTTTAAGAAACTTGCTTGCTAGTTTTCTTATTAGACCAAAGCCGGTGATAATTGTAATTAGGTATTTGTTGAGGTGAACAATTTTAAATANTCAAGTTTCTGAAACCCACCGTCGATTTTCTGTGCTACCATTGGTTTCTGAGATATCGATGAACAAAGAGAAAATGATCCATTTTCATTCAAAGTTCGATAGCTCAGCGAGAAACGGTCGTATCGAGACCAAAAAAAAAATGAAATTGAAGCTTTTTATCAAAGTTACAGCCATTTGAAAAATCGCCGAAAGTTATCTATTTGTTGTTAAATAATTTCTTAGTTAGCTGAGTATGTTTAATTCAAAAATTAAAAATATAAATATTTAGAAAATGATTAACAGATAGATTCTTGCTCCAAAGGGATACTTTTTATAATCTCTGTAAAACATAATTTGAATGTTATAAATTTAAATTCACAACGACCGGTAATAGTCTCAAAAACAAATTAGGCCTAATGCCTTACACAATGTACCGTAAATATTTATAAATTGTCGCCGAGGACCCTGTAATCTCTTTATGCAAAACGTAAAAGTGTAAAAACCGTCTTTTTAAGGAATCGGGGGAAGTAGCGGAAGCGAATTGTGAATTAGGGTTTGGAATTCATTCCTCTCTCTTATTTAAAGCTGGAAGATATATAGCTCTAAATAAATCACACACTTTATAGTGCATTCAATGCAAGAACAACTCACAAAAAGTTGATTTGTGAGCCTATATAGAAATTTTACTGTGCAGTCTGGATATCTTTCTTGGACTTAAAATGGCGTAAAATTCGTAACAGTCGCATATCTCATACACAGTTGTTCTCAAGTGACGTTTTTATATATTTGCTGAAAGGATGGGTTTAAAAATCGTACCGAATGGTGGTGAATTTAATTGTTAGTCACAGATAAAACGAAATTTTTGATTTCAAGGAATATAATTCGGAAATATTTATTTAGCTGAAACATAATTTGCTGGTTTTATTTAATCTTATTTGGATTGAAAAGATTTGTTCTTTTAAGCAAGCACCTTAGATTTTTTTTAATTAGGAAGCACGTATCAGTTTACATTATCAAGATTGAACTATTTTTAGTTCAAACAATTATTTAAAACAAATCAATGTTTCTTTATTTTAAAATAAATTTACAGAAAACTTTTTCTTAGCTCTATGCGTTACCTACCTACTACAGTACTGAAAAGATGCCATTTTCAGACTACTGATAACATTTCTTGAATATGAGTAGTCATAGTCATAGTTCTCATGTATATATAGATGTGCTAAATCCAACTGAAGTTTATTAGTGAGGTACCTACAGTGTTGTCGAACCAAATGCAAAAACAAGTAGCAAATACTCAGTTTTATTCATATTAACTGCCTTTGTCCTTTCTACCAAAGCAAATATTTCTACTTTTAAGTATGAAGCAAATACTTCAAAACAGTACGTAGTTACAGTTATTAAAGATTTTACATCGAAAATATGGTGGCCAAAAGAAAACGAAACAGAGCCATTTTCAAGAACTGCGTCAAGATTGTAGAAAAACGCTCAGACCCGTCGATTTTAGATTAAATGGGGACATTCTTTGCTGGCATTTTTGACTCCTCCACTTTCACCCCCAAGCAAGGGTAAGCATCACCCCAAAATATTTAAATGGCATTGGGGGTTGAGTAATATTTCTTTTGAAAGCTCTTACAATTCTCTTTACAACAGACTTTAAATTTTATAATTCCGCCCAATACTTATTAAGAATTTTGATTTTAAAGTTGAAACTTATGTACAAACAATTAGTAACGGTAAAAATGTCAGTCATTCGAGTTAAGTACGCCAATGGTA
>NW_019417917.1:18477-24651 GCF_000390285.2 Anoplophora glabripennis
CAGCAACCGGAAAAATTAAATGTATGGGCTGGAATTTTCGGTGACCGGCTGGTGGGTCCTTTTTTTCTACCTGGTAATTTGACTGGCCAAATGTATTTGCAATTACTGGAAGACGCTATTGACCCTGCCTTGACTGATATTATTGAAAATGTTCCAGAGTATGATGAAGATCATTTGATTTTTCAACAGGACGGTGCTCGTCAGCATTATGCGTTAATTGTCCGTCAGTATTTGGACCAACGTTTTGTATGGAATTGGATTGGGAAAAGAGGCAGCATTGAGTGACCTCCACGATCACCGGATTTATCGGCCCTTGATTTCTTTTTGTGGGGATACCTAAAAAGTAAAATCTATAAAACACAGCTAGCGTCGCTGGAAGATTTGCGTCAAAAAATCGTCGACGAATGCTGTCTAATCACTGCGGAAATGCTTTGGAATGTTCGCGAACGTTTCGAACAAAATCTTTATTTTTGTATGGAAGGGGGCGGTCATTAGTTGGAAGATTTAATCAACTAAGTAGTAAGTAAGCACCTAAACATAATTTAAATTTTAAAATGTAAATTTTTTTCAAAGTATTGGGCCTGAATTATAAAATTTAAAGTCTGTTGTAGGAGCTTTCAAAAGAAATATTACTCAACCCCCAATGCCATTTAAATATTTTGGGGTGATGCTTACCCTTGCTTGGAGGTGAAAATGGCGGAGTCAAAAATACCAGCAAAGAATGTCCCTCTTTAATCTAAAATCGACGGGTCTGAGCTTTTTTTTACAACCTTGACGCCGTTCCTGAAAATGGCTTTGTTTCGTTTTCATTTGGCCACCCTGCACAGTAAAGGAATTCGGTATATCTTATTCATGGTATCCAGTAATCTGACAACCTCTATTGCCTAAAATGACATCTATTTCCTGTTTCAGTTTGTTACTATGTCCTGGAAACATCCTCTGTATCCAAAACGCCTTTGGTTTAGGCTAAATAGTTATTGACTGAAGCTTAAAAGTGCAACTGATACTCCAAACCAGATCGAATTGTAAATTGCATTTTCAAATCCAATTCAACTAGTAACTTTATCCTAATGTAATGAACAGAGAGAACAGTTTCAGGTTACTTCAGCGTTTTACAGGTTAATATCCATTAAAGTACCTAGCGAGGTGCCCAGTTAGTTTCTGTTTAGTAATTTAAACCCTAAGTATTAATTAGTTTTGCAACTGAAATACAATTATTATGTAATGGGTGTTGATTTTGTTCGTGAAGTAAATAATTTTAAAAAAGCGTTAGTGGTACAGACAAAATTCATTTTACTTCTGTTGTATTTCGATAATGAAGCATTTGAAGAAATTAATACATCTTTAAAATAATGCCGTGTAGTTTTAATCTGAAAACTAATCTCTTGTTTGGCAGGGAGACTGATATTCAGTTTTTACTTTTTAAAGCCTATAACAGGATGTTCCACCTAAGACGGATTCTTCTATAACTCTGCAACTGCAAAATTTATAAAAAACATGGTTTTAATAAAGGTTGTCTGGAATCATGTGGGACAGCTAAAGAAAATATTTTTAGCCTTACAGGGTGTTTCATTTTGCGTGAGCGCTACACAACTTTGTTATTTTAAATGGAACACCCTGTATATTATTGGATTTTTGAATTCCTTGGTTAATATTATGTAGAGTTTATTAAATGTACATGGTGTTCAATCAATTGTTTTTGAAAAATAAAACAATTTCAGCTGTCTAAATGAGGCTAGATAGCGTCTAAACTGTAAGAGTGAGAAACCTGCAGTTTTCACAGTTCGTTTTGGCATAAATCACTCTATCTTGTCATCTGTGAGCAAAACGTGTACCTAATTCAGACTTGGAAATACTGAGACCTACATTTAATAATCTTACGAGTTGAAAAACTTTTTTTTTCAAATGGAATGACCCATATTAATTGTCATGGGTGAATGCAAAATTGAATGCCCTTTCGACTGATATGAGGTTGTCCATACATATCTTTCACAGTTTTCCAGAAAAATCAGGTTCTTTTCTAAAATCCGAAAAAGTAGCTATGTAACAGCGTCAAGAAGGCCTTGCAAAACTACTTTTCTCTTACATTTTATCAGGCCTGAGACTGACAGTGCCAATATTTACTGGCATGTTTAAAAAGTGGCTTGACAAACAAAAGTAAACCAATAACAACAACTAAAAAAAAAGCAAAAAAATCAAACTGAAACTCGGAACACAACAAGGAAAAGAATACTTAGAATTTTTCTGGAAAACTTATATAAATAAGTATGAACAACCTTATATCAGTCGAAAGGGCATTCAATTTTGCATTCACCCATGACAATTAATATGGGTCATTCCATTTGAAAAAAAAAGTTTTTCAACTCGTAAGATTATTAAATGTAGGTCTCATAATTTCCGAGTCTGAATAACGTACACGTTTTGCCCACAGATGACTAGATAGAGAAATTTATGCCAAGACGAACTGTGAAAACTTCAGGTTTCTAACTCTTACGGTTTACACGCTATCTAGCCTCATTTAGAGGGCTGAAATTGTATTTTTTTTTTCAAAATCATGATTATCTCGAAAACGGTAAGATTTAAACACCATGTACATTTAATAAACTCTACCTAATATTAACCAAGAAATTAAAAAATGCAATAATATACAGGGTGTTCCGACTAAAATAACAAAGTTTTGTAGCGCCTACGAGAAATGGAACACCCATAAAGCTAAAAATATTTTCTCTACATGGCCCACATGATTCCAGACAACTTTTATTAAAACTATTTTTTTAATAAATTTTACAGTTACAGAGTTACAGAAGAATCCCTCTTAGGTGGAACACCCTGAATAAATAATAATAAAACACAATTGTCGTCTTTTTAAAAATTCAAAACTCCATGATCGTAAAAGGTGATTTTCAGTACGTTGCAACGATAAACATAGATAATTTCTTACCATACTTTGTCAGATTCAAATAAAGTTTGTAACACTGTAACATTTATTTATTCATTTGTGCAGTTAACGCCTTATATTGCGAAAATAGAGAATTTTAGAGCAGGGACGTATTTATTACTTTTGCATCGACTCACTTTGCGTACTAAATATAGATAATGGTTGATATAAAATTCTGAACAAAAACATTTTCTCGTGGTTTCTGTGACAAGTCGTTTTTATTTTATTGAAATACACTTACTTTCCATAGTTTTCTTAGAAGTCGATGGAAGTATTGAATGTGGTTAAGTAAACATGAAATTTACTAAAGTAATTTCTGTGAGCCTCGTAAATTTCGTTCGTATTACAAATTTTAGTACCAGACCAAGATTTACAACGCATATAAGTTTCTGTGACGCGGATTTTACATCTTGCTACTCCCTTTATGACTTCTTGTGTAATGTAGGTATACAGTAAATACGTACGAATTTCAGTATTTTGCGTGTTTCAAGATGCTATTTTTCAGTTGGAATGCATTCGTGAAAGAAAATTACTTTGTTAGCTCTGTTCATTCTTCTGTGGTATCAAAATGGAATTTTTAGTAGCCACTTTTTTAGATTGTATTATTTTTAGATTTAAGCAATTTCACATATATTCTATAAAGCACAGAGCATTCATAAATGATTACAAGCCACGTGTATGCTCAGCGTAGGCAACCAATGTTACACGATTGGTACTGTTAATAAAAATTCTTAAATCTTAGCCCAACTAACACGAATGCTACATCGCTTAAAGTTATATAACTGTTTTTTTAATAGCAACAAATGTATCTTTTTGGATTTTTAATGCCTTCATAAGATGTTAATTTGCTTCTACAGCAATTTTGGTATATAAAAAGCTGTTAGAATATTCTAATAGTAAAATTGTACAACAATTTTATAAAGGCTATGTTAGATTCTAATAAACGTGGTAAATGAAACTTCTATAAAACTTTAAAGTGTAATAGCTACTTCCTTATTTTTATAATCTTATAATCACGTACCTGTCAATTTTTAAAGCTTTAATACAGTATCATTTAAATATACTATATGACTAAATTAAAAAAGATTATATAAAAGGGTTCTATTACAGCTGTAAGCAGAATAGTTTAAGTAGTTTCTTCTCAACTAAAAAGATATTTTTGAGAGATGCAGCAATAAATATTGTACTTATAAAACTACTATGTAGTAAAGCTAAAAATATATATGGAGATATTATCCCTAACCTAAAAAAATCTGTGAATTAGAAAGTTTTAGTGTTAATACACTAACCATTATGACGATAAAACTGCATGTTGTTTTCTAAAATTTAAATACCTACTATCCATTATGACCTAGGATATTATTAGTTACCCTTCAGGAAGATACACGAATTATTAATTTTAATCATGTTATTACGTTCAAATAAGCGCTTTATTATTTCAAACAAACCTGCCAAATTTCATTAAAATCGATGAAAGAGTTTGTTTACCTATACGATACGTTGCTTTTACATCACTGCAAAATTATTTTGTGCTGCAAACAACAACAGTAAAAGTACTGTAATACTGTTTACTGATTATAATTTCATTAATTATTAATTACATTTAACACTAACTGATCATAGTTTCATCTGTAGACATCCACTCACGTCTCTTCTAGAATGTATTCGTTGTTTGTGACCAATAAGCGGCTGATTTGCCCATATGATTATCAAACTAATTACGTCAAAAAGAAATTCAGTTTTATAATATATGTATCATGACATAATTAGCATGTCTATTGAATTATATTTAATAATTTGTTATATACATATTCTTTATTTTTTTATTGAATCGAAAATTGTGACATCATTTTTCAAAAATTATTACAGACGATTGCTAAATCTGCTTAATTTTNGTCAATTTTTAAAGCTTTAATACAGTATCATTTAAATATACTATATGACTAAATTAAAAAAGATTATATAAAAGGGTTCTATTACAGCTGTAAGCAGAATAGTTTAAGTAGTTTCTTCTCAACTAAAAAGATATTTTTGAGAGATGCAGCAATAAATATTGTACTTATAAAACTACTATGTAGTAAAGCTAAAAATATATATGGAGATATTATCCCTAACCTAAAAAAATCTGTGAATTAGAAAGTTTTAGTGTTAATACACTAACCATTATGACGATAAAACTGCATGTTGTTTTCTAAAATTTAAATACCTACTATCCATTATGACCTAGGATATTATTAGTTACCCTTCAGGAAGATACACGAATTATTAATTTTAATCATATTATTACGTTCAAATAAGCGCTTTATTATTTCAAACAAACCTGCCAAATTTCATTAAAATCGATGAAAGAGTTTGTTTACCTATACGATACGTTGCTTTTACATCACTGCAAAATTATTTTGTGCTGCAAACAACAACAGTAAAAGTACTGTAATACTGTTTACTGATTATAATTTCATTAATTATTAATTACATTTAACACTAACTGATCATAGTTTCATCTGTAGACATCCACTCACGTCTCTTCTAGAATGTATTCGTTGTTTGTGACCAATAAGCGGCTGATTTGCCCATATGATTATCAAACTAATTACGTCAAAAAGAAATTCAGTTTTATAATATATGTATCATGACATAATTAGCATGTCTATTGAATTATATTTAATAATTTGTTATATACATATTCTTTATTTTTTTATTGAATCGAAAATTGTGACATCATTTTTCAAAAATTATTACAGACGATTGCTAAATCTGCTTAATTTTAAAGGCACTTAGTTTTTTTTAAAGGTATCATGATATATTTCATCAATAAAATTTCGTTACAAGTATTTTTTTATTTTCTTGATCATATTTAATTTTATTATGTATATCGGTAAACATTAACTCTTGAGTACCTATCTTATATGGCCGACAATCAGCAATAGCCCAAAGCTTTCAGTTTTATTATTAATTAAACAATTTAGTATAGAAACACATAATTACAATGCTAAAAAGTTTTGTTGCACTGTATATTGAAAACATTAATACAACATTCATCGCTTTCAAGTTGGGAAAAATAGCTTTTATAAAACATGTATAAACCTTTTCTTTGGAGACAATTATATCAGCAAATTTGTTTTATAAGACAATGTTTTCTGTATAAAGGTTTTATAGTATATTTTACAAATGCTGTAAGAATGCAACGACAGAACACTAATTAGTGGAATAAATACTGATACCATTTGGTATTCATT
>NW_019417917.1:25675-31576 GCF_000390285.2 Anoplophora glabripennis
AACACTAAGCGCTGTGAGCCCTAATCGTCAGGAAGGTTAACTTCAAGCCCTATTACCCAATAACCCATAATACCCATTAATTGTGTTATAGGTCGAGCCATGGTTTAATAAGGTAGCTATACTGATCATCTTTAATCGACGATATCTCCGCGAAAAATAAAGCTTTTTACAAATAAAAAAATGCGTTTTGAAGGGGAAAGATAGTAGTTTCCAATGATATTTTCAGTTTTGAGAAAAAAATTTTTTCGACAAGTTACATAACCTTGAAAATAGCAAAAATACGTGTTTTTTGCACTTTTAGGTTAGAATATCTCGGAAACCTAGGGTGATGGATCAATTCTGAGGCCAGATTCGGATTCAGCGCGCCAAATGCCTTCGGAAACGTAGTGTCTGATCTCTGGAATTTTTTTCTTGTTGGCCTGTGTAATTAATTGTAAAAATTTTGCTTTGGAAATTTGTAATATATTTAATTTGTCAAATATTAAATTAATCTTTTATTTCCAAATAAATTCAGACATAATAGAAGGAAACGACACCCTGAATTTAGAATAAATTCTATTTACAGTGAATTAAAAATACAAACTTAAAATTTTGGCGCCCATAAAAAATATAATTATATTCTTAAAATTCAAAATTCAAAAACAAATTTTTGTTCTTCGCTTTCTATATTCCTAACTATATGCCGCCTTGAACAATCGAAAGCGTGTTCGTTTGGATATTGGAAGTTTCTTAGATGTTAATCCAAGTAATTGTAGTAAAATTGGGCTAGGGTTGTACTGACAGGAAAATTAGACATACTGTTAATTTTGTTAAACTAAAAAATAATTCAAGTACAGGTAAGTCTTGATAATCTTACTTAACACTATGTATTGTTTAAATATCAGACCTGATTATATATAAACTACAACATAATATGCTCAAAATGTCCACCACCATTTTCGATGCTCGCAGAATACCTTCGAATCCAATCCAAAAAACACTCAGACACGGTCCAATTCCAGATACCAACTGAATTGCGTATTGGTGGTTGTTGGACACCTTAGTATCTTGTGTTAACCGCCGCGCCGTTGTCACATTGCCCGATATGAATTTTATGGAATTTTAAATTTATTGCGTTAATTATTTTTTAGAATTAAGCATAAAGAAGTTCGAAACAGTGATAAGCATTGTATTTTATGGTATTTTATGCACGCATTTATGTCGACATTCTTAAATTAATCGAACTTTTGGAGAAGAAGAACTTTTTGAAGAGTTGGAGATTTTGATACTTTTTTCTCGGAAATGGTTGAGTTTAGGACCTATGTCATATAAGGTTTTTTTTTCTTTATTTTAATGTATTATATCGTCTATTAAAATTAAGGCACTCAAACTTGTAACATCCTGTATAAATTCTTATTTAATCTGTTACAATTATGTTGTACGAGAATCACTAAATTTGGCACACAGGGGTTTTATGACATATGGAATCTGATGGTGCTACGTTTTTTGGCGGGGAACCCCTTTAAGACAATTTTTCGTTGGCTCCTGGAGCCAAAAAAAATTTGTCGCATATTTAAATTTCTTAAATATGATCAGTCCATTAGAAAGTCATTAAATTTATAAACGTTTTGTCTCTTTATACTTTTTTCGTAAAACGCAATGTTTTCGAGAAAAATGTTAAAATGTGATCAAATGCATAATATCGTGATTCGCCATTTTCCTCAAAAACATTGCGTTTTTCGAAACAAATATCAAGAGACTAAAAAATTTCTGAATTCAATGGCTTTCTAGCTACCTGATAATTAAAAAAAAAATCAAATTTGCGATCAAATTTTTCTGGTTCCAAAGACAAGGGTGTCCACAAAAAAGTGCCTTAAGGGGGTTTCTCCCCAAAAAGCATAGCACTGTGAGATTCCACAAGTCATAAAACCTCTACCAAAGTGTGTACCAAATTTAGTGATTCTCGTACAACATGGTTTTCAGAAACAAAAAAGACTTCTTAGAGGCAGATTTCAGGGGGCTGTAACTCCGAAAGAGGGGGCCAGTTGGCAAAAAGGAAAAATACGGGTCCCCTAAATTTGTCTTAAGAATCTGTGAACAAATTTTGTTGCATGAATTTCGAGACACCCTGTATAAGACGCGGAACCGCGTCGTTTGGTCCATTTCGCACATTTAATTAGCGAAGCGACAGACAAGATTGCACTACAGAGATTACTCAAAGCGATCCGTTTCCACTGTTGCTTACCATGCGAGATGCGTTCAATCAAATCAAATGCCCCGCGCTGTTCTGTATCTCATCCAGATTCACACATTAATCGTTGATGCGTAATCTATCACTGTTCGGCGGGACTTAACTAATTAACAATTAATAACGTATTACAGCGTAAAGCGGCACATAAACGAACCTTGGTGTCTCACAGGGGTTCGTCACGGCAATTTGTTTCCCGGGTACTTGTTGGAAGAATCCTCGCGGACGTTGCGGTTAGCCGGAGACGGTCTAAACACTTAGCTATTGGTTACTAATTGCATACTTCTGGTCTGGAAGTTGTCTGCCTAACTCCGGAGATGAAGTTTCGGGATGTAAGTATCTGAAAGCAAAACTTTGGGATATGCAGGGAAATTTAATGTTATTTTATGTTGTGGTGAAATGGGATAATCAAAATTTTATAACGTTTTTTTTATAAATTATTGTTTTAAAATGTAATTATTTGAATAAAAAATATAAAGTAAATTAACAATAATTAAATATCGTCCCAATATTCAATAATGACAGCGTGACAGATGACAGATCAAGTGGTGACCCCAACGTGATACTTGAAGGTTGCTTTCGCTGTACAGCAAAAATAAAATGCTCTGTCAATGGTACAAATAAACTATTTCTATTGAAAACTAAGCTTGTGGAAAAGACGTGTTGAAGGGGTGAGTGTTCGTTGGAGAGTCCCTGTGTGTGGTGTCGGTCGTAGGTATGTGAGTACGCATCTGGTCTCCGGCGCCAGTCCGCCCTAGACCCTTCCTGGAAGGCTGGTGCGTCCGGCGGCGTCCAGCTGGCGCTCTTGACGTAATGCTTAAAAATGGGTCACTTGCGAACATGTGGACCCACAGTCCGTAATTTTCGTACAATATACTGAATAATAATTTAACTTCATCAACTGCGAAAAGAAATTAATAGGAATAGGAATATATTTTTTATTTGTTAGATGAAATTCATCAATTTCATGAGACTCTTCTCTAATAATCCTTGTATTTTTTTATTCAATTATTTATTATTTACGGATTTGAACCCATGCTTCATAATATCTCGATGAAAGTAGCATATTTACGTTGTTGGTTTATTCTTATCAGGGACAAAATCGCTTGTAACTAATTGCCAAAAAATTGCAACACATATCTACAAAATGACACAAAGCCTAAAGAACTCATATCTAAGCGCCAAATTCAGAGACTTCCCTAAATCTATATTAACCTTTCACTCATATCAAACTTATGCTTCAGTCAACTTAGGGTGCCCTCATCTCATTCTCAGTTCTGATATTCAGAAATGTGTATAAATAAGTGACTAACTTGAGTGTGTATCAAACACAAATTACTAGATAAGGCTACTCAAATATTACCAAAAATCATCAGTTTCTTTATTTTTAATTTGAATAACTCACGTTGAAAATATATACACAATAAATTACATTTAAATAATAAATAGTGAAAATCAAAAGTTCTAATTAATTATCCAGGTAAAAACGATACTCATATAAACCATGATATCCCAAGTACTTAGTAATAATCATATTCAGTTCATTTTCCCTACTATATACTTCATATAGAGTGGAATGAGTGACAAGGGATCGTTTATGGCGTATGTAGCAGAACTAATTTATAAAAAATAATTATAATTTATATATCGTTCACGTACTGAATCTCCTCAATTATTATTAGTAAAATATAGGTACTGCTGGAATATTATGAAATCACAAAATTAATAAATTAGGAACATATAAGCAACAAACACCACCATGAAATAAGTGTTAGTGGAACTTTTGTTGAGATTTATGAATTTGAGCCTTAATGTTTGTCTCTAGTTCCCTGTAAAATGGAAAACTCACAATGACTAATGTTAGTAGCACACAAGTTTTGTATCGAGTTCATCTTTTTATACTTACATCTTTGTTTTGAGGGTAACTGAGTTCTTGATCTCAGTTTATATATTTTCCCGACGCTATTCAATTTGTTTCATTTTGTATTGTTAATACTTAACATTATTTTCTAATAATATCTAAACAAAATTTAAAGTGTGGTTGTGACATGAAGACGTTTCTTTAAACTTTTCATTCCCTCCTTTGGTGGACAACCAGTCGCGGCCATTTAAGATTTAGCTGTCGGCGTTGATTGAGATTCATCGTGTACTCAAGCGACACTTGCAACTGTTTCGTATTCTACATTGCTTGAATAGTCTTCAAGTGACCTACTTAGCGACAAAAGACGAATGCTGTATCTGAATTCGTTATAGCGAACATTCTTTATACCTAGTTTTCGCCTTATCAAGAGATGAAATTATAGGAATTTTAAACTGGAAACAGAGGAGGAATTCAAAATGTAAAATATAATGCCCGGAAATTAATGTAGTTTGTTAAGACGAATGTATTCACGAAAACAGGACAATAAAGCTAAACGTAAATATCAGCTAGTTACTTATTTAATTGCAGTTTTAAAACATTGTCAGAGGGAAGCAAATTGTCCAAATTTTAATTCCATAAAATTAATTTTATGGAATCCTTGAGAAATTGTAAATAAATTTATTATTATTATTATCTTCCCTTGATACTACATAAATTACCTATCAAATCACGTCAAGTCAACGTTAAAAGTAAAAAAAATAGATAGAAGCAGAAAAATTCAACAGTTTTGTTAAAAAATAAATCATTTCTTTAAACATTAATCAATACATTTCAAAAAGCTAATCAATTAAGTAAAAGAGTGAGACAAAAAGTGTGAAAAGCTGTTATTAAATAACAATAATTATTTAATAACACAATTTCTTCCAGCTTTGTAAAACAGAGGATAAAGTATGTGTTTCAAACGTGATACGTGGGATCAAAAAAAGCTCAAGAAAAAGGTTATTAACTAAAAATAAAAATAAATCAATTGTTCCGTCGCCGAAATAATGTAATGCCTATTCTCGAGGTCCTTCCTTTGTACGAAGCATCGTTTTAATTTTAAAATTTAATATGAATGCGTATCAGGAAATAAGTAACCGAAAATGTTCACATACCAAAAAATTCGACTCAACACGGGCTCACTCAGGCATGAAATCCGATTGAAATGATGCATTTCAGATGCGATTGTCGAGCGGAAAGTTGATATTTCAAGTAAGTCCCCTCCTACGTGCTGCTTATTACATGTTATCCGCTTGAATACATTTTCTCATAAACGGTAGTAACAAGTTGTACACTCCGAGGATATATACCCATCGCGCGATGGAAGGGGGCTAAAGCCTTTTATATCCTCTGGCGGTTGTTCTTTATAACGATTTTTGTGGTAGAATATATTCTGCTTCCCTATAGGGCAGATTTAATAAGTACAATAAAAATAATATATAATAAATATAATAAATGACAGAATAGTTTACGTACGTTATTATTTATTTTATAAGGAAGCACCAGTTTCCTGTTTTTGTATTTCCTGTTTGTGTATATTGTTATTAAAAAGCTTAGTATCTTGAAGTAAATATATAATTGCCGCATTGTACATTTAAGTATATTTTCCAGCATTAGGAATATTTGACAAAAATACTGGCATGTGCACTTGGCAGGTTAATTCTTGAAATTACTTCGTAATCTTAATTTTAAAACATATGAAATGTCTATGGTATAAAAGGGTAAACAAGGATCCTTTTTAAATCAGATTCATCAAGAGGATATAAATGTCTAT